>NW_026777072.1:0-48921 GCF_030936135.1 Gavia stellata
TTAGTAGGCTAAACAAGTTCGGAGCCCAAGTGTTTGTGGTTCGTTTGAGAGGTTACCAGTGGGAGATGAGGACCAGCAAGAGCTTTCAGGGCTGGCACCTTTAGTGTAGGAGCAATCCCTGGACGTTCAGAATTTCGGTGTTGAGCTCTGGCCAGATTGAGCAGGAGAGGCAGTGTATGTTGGAAGTTTTAGTAGGCTAAACAAGTTCGGAGGCCAAGTGTTTGTGGTTCGTTTGAGAGGTTACCAGTGGGAGATGAGGACCAGCAAGAGCTTTCAGGGCTGGCACCTTTAGTGTAGGAGCAATTGCTGGACGTTCGCAATTTCGGTGTTGAGCTCTGGCCAGATTGAGCAGGAGAGGCAGTGTATGTTGGAATTTTTAGTAGGCTAAACAAGTTCGGAGCCCAAGTGTTTGTGGTTCGTTTGAGAGGTTACCAGTGGGAGATGAGGACCAACAAGAGCTTTCAGGGCTGGCACCTTTAGTGTAGGAACAATCGCTGGACATTCGCATTTTTTGATGTTGAGCTCTGGCCAGATTGAGCAGGAGAGGCTGTGTACGTTGGAAGTTTTAGTAGGCTAAACAAGTTCAGAGGCCAAGTGTTTGTGGTTCGTTTGAGAGGTTACCAGTGGGAGATGAGGACCAGCAAGAGCTTTCAGGGCTGGCACCTTTAGTGTAGGAGCAATCGCTGGACGTTCGCAATTTCGGTGTTGAGCTCTGGCCAGATTGAGCAGGAGAGGCAGTGTACGTTGGAAGTTTTAGTAGGCTAAACAAGTTCAGAGGCCAAGTGTTTGTGGTTCGTTTGAGAGGTTACCAGTGGGAGATGAGGACCAGCAAGAGCTTTCAGGGCTGGCACCTTTAGTGTAGGAGCAATCGCTGGACGTTCGCAATTTCGATGTTGAGCTCTGGCCAGATTGAGCAGGAGAGGCAGTTTATGTTGGAAGTTTTAGTAGGCTAAACAAGTTCGGAGGCCAAGTGTTTGTGGTTCGTTTGAGAGGTTACCAGTGGGAGATGAGGACCAGCAAGAGCTTTCAGGGCTGGCACCTTTAGTGTAGGAGCAATCGCTGGACGTTCGCAATTTCGGTGTTGAGCTCTGATGTGAATTAGCGAAAGGAAGCGATGATACGTCTGGACCTTTGAGTGTCTAAAGAAGTTCAGAGGCCAAGTGTTTGTGGTTCGTTTGAGAGGTTACCAGTGGGAGATGAGGACCAGCAAGAGCTTTCAGGGCTGGCACCTTTACTGTAGGAGCAATCGCTGGACGTTCGCAATTTCGGTGTTGAGCTCTGGCCAGATTGAGCAGGAGAGGCAGTGTATGTTGGAAGTTTTAGTAGGCTAAACAAGTTCGGAGGCCAAGTGTTTGTGGTTCGTTTGAGAGGTTACCAGTGGGAGATGAGGACCAGCAAGAGCTTTCAGGGCTGGCACCTTTAGTGTAGGAGTAATCCCTGGACGTTCGCAATTTCGGTGTTGAATTTTGGCCATACTGAGCAGGAGAGGCTGTGTACGTTGGAAGTTTTAGTAGGCTAAACAAGTTCAGAGGCCAAGTGTTTGTGGTTCGTTTGAGAGGTCACCAGTGGGAGATGAGGACCAGCAAGAGCTTTCAGGGCTGGCACCTTTAGTGTAGGAGCAATCGCTGGACGTTCGCAATTTCGGTGTTGAGCTCTGGCCAGATTGAGCACGAGAGGCTGTGTACGTTGGAAGTTTTAGTAGGCTAAACAAGTTCAGAGGCCAAGTGTTTGTGGTTCGTTTGAGAGGTTACCAGTGGGAGATGAGGACCAGCAAGAGCTTTCAGGGCTGGCACCTTTAGTGTAGGAGCAATCGCTGGACGTTCGCAATTTCGGTGTTGAGCTCTGGCCAGATTGAGCAGGAGAGGCAGTGTACGTTGGAAGTTTTAGTAGGCTAAACAAGTTCGGAGGCCAAGTGTTTGTGGTTCGTTTGAGAGGTTACCAGTGGGAGATGAGGACCAGCAAGAGCTTTCAGGGCTGGCACCTTTAGTGTAGGAGCAATCGCTGGACGTTCGCAATTTCGGTGTTGAGCTCTGGCCAGATTGAGCAGGAGAGGCTGTGTACGTTGGAAGTTTTAGTAGGCTAAACAAGTTCAGAGGCCAAGTGTTTGTGGTTCGTTTGAGAGGTTACCAGTGGGAGATGAGGACCAGCAAGAGCTTTCAGGGCTGGCACCTTTAGTGTAGGAGCAATCGCTGGACGTTCGCAATTTCGGTGTTGAATTTTGGCCATACTGAGCAGGAGAGGCTGTGTACGTTGGAAGTTTTAGTAGGCTAAACAAGTTCGGAGGCCAAGTGTTTTGTGGTTCGTTTGAGAGGTTACCAGTGGGAGATGAGGACCAGCAAGAGCTTTCAGGGCTGGCACCTTTAGTGTAGGAGCAATCGCTGGACGTTCGCAATTTCGGTGTTGAGCTCTGGCCAGATTGAGCAGGAGAGGCAGTGTGGAAGTTGGAAGTTTTAGTAGCCTAAACAAGTTCAGAGGCCAAGTGTTTGTGGTTCGTTTGAGAGGTTACCAGTGGGAGATGAGGACCAGCAAGAGCTTTCAGGGCTGGCACCTTTAGTGTAGGAGCAATCGCTGGACGTTCGCAATTTCGGTGTTGAGCTCTGGCCAGATTGAGCAGGAGAGGCAGTGTATGTTGGAATTTTTAGTAGGCTAAACAAGTTTGGAGCCCAAGTGTTTGTGGTTCGTTTGAGAGGTTACCAGTGGGAGATGAGGACCAGCAAGAGCTTTCAGGGCTGGCACCTTTAGTGTAGGAGCAATCGCTGGACGTTCGCAATTTCGGTGTTGAGCTCTGGCCAGATTGAGCAGGAGAGGCAGTGTATGTTGGAATTTTTAGTAGGCTAAACAAGTTCGGAGCCCAAGTGTTTGTGGTTCGTTTGAGAGGTTACCAGTGGGAGATGAGGACCAGCAAGAGCTTTCAGGGCTGGCACCTTTAGTGTAGGAGCAATCGCTGGACATTCGCATTTTTGATGTTGAGCTCTGGCCAGATTGAGCAGGAGAGGCAGTGTACGTTGGAAGTTTTAGTAGGCTAAACAAGTTCGGAGGCCAAGTGTTTGTGGTTCGTTTGAGAGGTTACCAGTGGGAGATGAGGACCAGCAAGAGCTTTCAGGGCTGGCACCTTTAGTGTAGGAGCAATCGCTGGACGTTCGCAATTTCGGTGTTGAGCTCTGGCCAGATTGAGCAGGAGAGGCAGTGTATGTTGGAAGTTTTAGTAGGCTAAACAAGTTCGGAGGCCAAGTGTTTGTGGTTCGTTTGAGAGGTTACCAGTGGGAGATGAGGACCAGCAAGAGCTTTCAGGGCTGGCACCTTTAGTGTAGGAGCAATCGCTGGACGTTCGCAATTTCGGTGTTGAGCTCTGATGTGAATTAGCGAAAGGAAGCGATGATACGTCTGGACCTTTGAGTGTCTAAACAAGTTCAGAGGCCAAGTGTTTGTGGTTCGTTTGAGAGGTTACCAGTGGGAGATGAGGACCAGCAAGAGCTTTCAGGGCTGGCACCTTTAGTGTAGGAGCAATCGCTGGACGTTCGCAATTTCGGTGTTGAGCTCTGGCCAGATTGAGCAGGAGAGGCAGTGTATGTTGGAATTTTTAGTAGGCTAAACAAGTTCGGAAGCCCAAGTGTTTGTGGTTCGTTTGAGAGGTTACCAGTGGGAGATGAGGACCAGCAAGAGCTTTCAGGGCTGGCACCTTTAGTGTAGGAGTAATCGCTGGACGTTCGCAATTTCGGTGTTGAATTTTGGCCATACTGAGCAGGAGAGGCTGTGTACGTTGGAAGTTTTAGTAGCCTAAACAAGTTCAGAGGCCAAGTGTTTGTGGTTCGTTTGAGAGGTCACCAGTGGGAGATGAGGACCAGCAAGAGCTTTCAGGGCTGGCACCTTTAGTGTAGGAGCAATCGCTGGACGTTCGCAATTTCGGTGTTGAGCTCTGGCCAGATTGAGCAGGAGAGGCAGTGTATGTTGGAAGTTTTAGTAGCCTAAACAAGTTCGGAGCCCAAGTGTTTGTGGTTCGTTTGAGAGGTTACCAGTGGGAGATGAGGACCAGCAAGAGCTTTCAGGGCTGGCACCTTTAGTGTAGGAGCAATCGCTGGACGTTCGCAATTTCGGTGTTGAGCTCTGGCCAGATTGAGCAGGAGAGGCAGTGTACGTTGGAAGTTTTAGTAGGCTAAACAAGTTCAGAGGCCAAGTGTTTGTGGTTCGTTTGAGAGGTTACCAGTGGGAGATGAGGACCAGCAAGAGCTTTCAGGGCTGGCACCTTTAGTGTAGGAGCAATCGCTGGACGTTCGCAATTTCGGTGTTGAGCTCTGATGTGAATTAGCGAAAGGAAGCGATGATACGTCTGGACCTTTGAGTGTCTAAAGAAGTTCAGAGGCCAAGTGTTTGTGGTTCGTTTGAGAGGTTACCAGTGGGAGATGAGGACCAGCAAGAGCTTTCAGGGCTGGCACCTTTAGTGTAGGAGCAATCGCTGGACGTTCGCAATTTCGGTGTTGAGCTCTGGCCAGATTGAGCAGGAGAGGCTGTGTACGTTGGAAGTTTTAGTAGCCTAAACAAGTTCAGAGGCCAAGTGTTTGTGGTTCGTTTGAGAGGTTACCAGTGGGAGATGAGGACCAGCAAGAGCTTTCAGGGCTGGCACCTTTAGTGTAGGAGCAATCGCTGGACGTTCGCAATTTCGGTGTTGAGCTCTGGCCAGATTGAGCAGGAGAGGCAGTGTATGTTGGAATTTTTAGTAGGCTAAACAAGTTCAGAGGCCAAGTGTTTGTGGTTCGTTTGAGAGGTCACCAGTGGGAGATGAGGACCAACAAGAGCTTTCAGGGCTGGCACCTTTAGTGTAGGAGCAATCGCTGGATGTTCGCAATTTCGGTGTTGAGCTCTGGCCAGATTGAGCAGGAGAGGCTGTGTACGTTGGAAGTTTTAGTAGGCTAAACAAGTTCAGAGGCCAAGTGTTTGTGGTTCGTTTGAGAGGTTACCAGTGGGAGATGAGGACCAGCAAGAGCTTTCAGGGCTGGCACCTTTAGTGTAGGAGCAATCCCTGGACGTTCGCAATTTCGGTGTTGAGCTCTGGCCAGATTGAGCAGGAGAGGCTGTGTATGTTGGAATTTTTAGTAGGCTAAACAAGTTCAGAGGCCAAGTGTTTGTGGTTCGTTTGAGAGGTTACCAGTGGGAGATGAGGACCAGCAAGAGCTTTCAGGGCTGGCACCTTTAGTGTAGGAGCAATCGCTGGACGTTCGCAATTTCGGTGTTGAGCTCTGGCCAGATTGAGCAGGAGAGGCAGTGTACGTTGGAAGTTTTAGTAGGCTAAACAAGTTCAGAGGCCAAGTGTTTGTGGTTCGTTTGAGAGGTTACCAGTGGGAGATGAGGACCAGCAAGAGCTTTCAGGGCTGGCACCTTTAGTGTAGGAGCAATCCCTGGACGTTCGCAATTTCGGTGTTGAGCTCTGATGTGAATTAGCGAAAGGAAGCGATGATACGTCTGGACCTTTGAGTGTCTAAAGAAGTTCAGAGGCCAAGTGTTTGTGGTTCGTTTGAGAGGTTACCAGTGGGAGATGAGGACCAGCAAGAGCTTTCAGGGCTGGCACCTTTAGTGTAGGAGCAATCGCTGGACGTTCGCAATTTCGGTGTTGAGCTCTGGCCAGATTGAGCAGGAGAGGCAGTGTATGTTGGAAGTTTTAGTAGGCTAAACAAGTTCGGAGCCCAAGTGTTTGTGGTTCGTTTGAGAGGTTACCAGTGGGAGATGAGGACCAGCAAGAGCTTTCAGGTCTGGCACCTTTAGTGTAGGAGTAATCGTTGGACGTTCGCAATTTCGGTGTTGAATTTTGGCCATACTGAGCAGGAGAGGCTGTGTACGTTGGAAGTTTTAGTAGCCTAAACAAGTTCAGAGGCCAAGTGTTTGTGGTTCGTTTGAGAGGTCACCAGTGGGAGATGAGGACCAGCAAGAGCTTTCAGGGCTGGCACCTTTACTGTAGGAGCAATCGCTGGACGTTCGCAATTTCGGTGTTGAGCTCTGGCCAGATTGAGCAGGAGAGGCTGTGTACGTTGGAAGTTTTAGTAGGCTAAACAAGTTCAGAGGCCAAGTGTTTGTGGTTCGTTTGAGAGGTTACCAGTGGGAGATGAGGACCAGCAAGAGCTTTCAGGGCTGGCACCTTTAGTGTAGGAGCAATCGCTGGACGTTCGCAATTTCGGTGTTGAGCTCTGGCCAGATTGAGCAGGAGAGGCTGTGTATGTTGGAATTTTTAGTAGGCTAAACAAGTTCGGAGCCAAGTGTTTGTGGTTCGTTTGAGAGGTTACCAGTGGGAGATGAGGACCAGCAAGAGCTTTCAGGGCTGGCACCTTTAGTGTAGGAGCAATCGCCGGACGTTCGCAATTTCGGTGTTGAGCTCTGGCCAGATTGAGCAGGAGAGGCTGTGTACGTTGGAAGTTTTAGTAGGCTAAACAAGTTCGGAGGCCAAGTGTTTGTGGTTCGTTTGAGAGGTTACCAGTGGGAGATGAGGACCAGCAAGAGCTTTCAGGGCTGGCACCTTTAGTGTAGGAGCAATCGCTGGACGTTCGCAATTTCGGTGTTGAGCTCTGATGTGAATTAGCGAAAGGAAGCGATGATACGTCTGGACCTTTGAGTGTCTAAAGAAGTTCAGAGGCCAAGTGTTTGTGGTTCGTTTGAGAGGTTACCAGTGGGAGATGAGGACCAGCAAGAGCTTTCAGGGCTGGCACCTTTAGTGTAGGAGCAATCGCTGGACGTTCGCAATTTCGGTGTTGAGCTCTGGCCAGATTGAGCAGGAGAGGCAGTGTATGTTGGAAGTTTTAGTAGGCTAAACAAGTTCGGAGGCCAAGTGTTTGTGGTTCGTTTGAGAGGTTACCAGTGGGAGATGAGGACCAGCAAGAGCTTTCAGGGTTGGCACCTTTAGTGTAGGAGTAATCGCTGGACGTTCGCAATTTCGGTGTTGAATTTTGGCCATACTGAGCAGGAGAGTCTGTGTACGTTGGAAGTTTTAGTAGCCTAAACAAGTTCGGAGCCCAAGTGTTTGTGGTTCGTTTGAGAGGCCACCAGTGGGAGATGAGGACCAGCAAGAGCTTTCAGGGCTGGCACCTTTAGTGTAGGAGCAATCGCTGGACGTTCGCAATTTCGGTGTTGAGCTCTGGCCAGATTGAGCACGAGAGGCTGTGTACGTTGGAAGTTTTAGTAGGCTAAACAAGTTCAGAGGCCAAGTGTTTGTGGTTCGTTTGAGAGGTTACCAGTGGGAGATGAGGACCAGCAAGAGCTTTCAGGGCTGGCACCTTTAGTGTAGGAGCAATCGCTGGACGTTTGCAATTTCGGTGTTGAGCTCTGGCCAGATTGAGCAGGAGAGGCAGTGTATGTTGGAATTTTTAGTAGGCTAAACAAGTTCAGAGGCCAAGTGTTTGTGGTTCGTTTGAGAGGTTACCAGTGGGAGATGAGGACCAGCAAGAGCTTTCAGGGCTGGCACCTTTAGTGTAGGAGCAATCGCTGGACATTCGCATTTTTGATGTTGAGCTCTGGCCAGATTGAGCAGGAGAGGCAGTGTACGTTGGAAGTTTTAGTAGGCTAAAGAAGTTCGGAGCCCAAGTGTTTGTGGTTCGTTTGAGAGGTTACCAGTGGGAGATGAGGACCAGCAAGAGCTTTCAGGGCTGGCACCTTTAGTGTAGGAGCAATCGCCGGACGTTGGCAATTTCGGTGTTGAGCTCTGGCCAGATTGAGCAGGAGAGGCTGTGTACGTTGGAAGTTTTAGTAGGCTAAACAAGTTCGGAGCCCAAGTGTTTGTGGTTCGTTTGAGAGGTTGCCAGTGGGAGATGAGGACCAGCAAGAGCTTTCAGGGCTGGCACCTTTAGTGTAGGAGCAATCGCTGGACGTTCGCAATTTCGGTGTTGAGCTCTGATGTGAATTAGCGAAAGGAAGCAATGATACGTCTGGACCTTTGAGTGTCTAAAGAAGTTCAGAGGCCAAGTGTTTGTGGTTCGTTTGAGAGGTTACCAGTGGGAGATGAGGACCAGCAAGAGCTTTCAGGGTTGGCAGAATTATTGTAGGAGCAATCGCTGGACGTTCGCAATTTCGGTGTTGAGCTCTGGCCAGATTGAGCAGGAGAGGCAGTGTATGTTGGAAGTTTTAGTAGGCTAAACAAGTTCGGAGCCCAAGTGTTTGTGGTTCGTTTGAGAGGTTACCAGTGGGAGATGAGGACCAGCAAGAGCTTTCAGGGCTGGCACCTTTAGTGTAGGAGCAATCGCTGGACGTTCGCAATTTCGGTGTTGAGCTCTGGCCAGATTGAGCAGGAGAGGCTGTGTACGTTGGAAGTTTTAGTAGGCTAAACAAGTTCAGAGGCCAAGTGTTTGTGGTTCGTTTGAGAGGTTACCAGTGGGAGATGAGGACCAGCAAGAGCTTTCAGGGCTGGCACCTTTAGTGTAGGAGCAATCGCTGGACGTTCGCAATTTTGGTGTTGAGCTCTGGCCAGATTGAGCAGGAGAGGCTGTGTACGTTGGAAGTTTTAGTAGGCTAAACAAGTTCAGAGGCCAAGTGTTTGTGGTTCGTTTGAGAGGTTACCAGTGGGAGATGAGGACCAGCAAGAGCTTTCAGGGCTGGCACCTTTAGTGTAGGAGCAATCGCTGGACATTCGCATTTTTGATGTTGAGCTCTGGCCAGATTGAGCAGGAGAGGCAGTGTACGTTGGAAGTTTTAGTAGGCTAAAGAAGTTCGGAGCCCAAGTGTTTGTGGTTCGTTTGAGAGGTTACCAGTGGGAGATGAGGACCAGCAAGAGCTTTCAGGGCTGGCACCTTTAGTGTAGGAGCAATCGCTGGACGTTCGCAATTTCGGTGTTGAGCTCTGGCCAGATTGAGCAGGAGAGGCTGTGTACGTTGGAAGTTTTAGTAGGCTAAACAAGTTCGGAGCCCAAGTGTTTGTGGTTCGTTTGAGAGGTTACCAGTGGGAGATGAGGACCAGCAAGAGCTTTCAGGGCTGGCACCTTTAGTGTAGGAGCAATCGCTGGACGTTCGCAATTTCGGTGTTGAATTTTGGCCATAGTGAGCAGGAGAGGCTGTGTACGTTGGAAGTTTTAGTAGGCTAAACAAGTTCAGAGGCCAAGTGTTTGTGGTTCGTTTGAGAGGTTACCAGTGGGAGATGAGGACCAGCAAGAGCTTTCAGGGCTGGCACCTTTAGTGTAGGAGCAATCGCTGGACGTTCGCAATTTCGGTGTTGAGCTCTGATGTGAATTAGCGAAAGGAAGCGATGATACGTCTGGACCTTTGAGTGTCTAAAGAAGTTCAGAGGCCAAGTGTTTGTGGTTCGTTTGAGAGGTTACCAGTGGGAGATGAGGACCAGCAAGAGCTTTCAGGGCTGGCACCTTTAGTGTAGGAGCAATCGCCGGACGTTCGCAATTTCGGTGTTGAGCTCTGGCCAGATTGAGCAGGAGAGGCAGTGTACGTTGGAAGTTTTAGTAGGCTAAACAAGTTCAGAGGCCAAGTGTTTGTGGTTCGTTTGAGAGGTTACCAGTGGGAGATGAGGACCAGCAAGAGCTTTCAGGGCTGGCACCTTTAGTGTAGGAGCAATCGCTGGACGTTCGCAATTTTGGTGTTGAGCTCTGGCCAGATTGAGCAGGAGAGGCTGTGTACGTTGGAAGTTTTAGTAGGCTAAACAAGTTCAGAGGCCAAGTGTTTGTGGTTCGTTTGAGAGGTTACCAGTGGGAGATGAGGACCAGCAAGAGCTTTCAGGGCTGGCACCTTTAGTGTAGGAGCAATCGCTGGACATTCGCATTTTTGATGTTGAGCTCTGGCCAGATTGAGCAGGAGAGGCAGTGTACGTTGGAAGTTTTAGTAGGCTAAACAAGTTCGGAGGCCAAGTGTTTGTGGTTCGTTTGAGAGGTTACCAGTGGGAGATGAGGACCAGCAAGAGCTTTCAGGGTTGGCAGAATTATTGTAGGAGCAATCGCTGGACGTTCGCAATTTCGGTGTTGAGCTCTGGCCAGATTGAGCAGGAGAGGCAGTGTATGTTGGAAGTTTTAGTAGGCTAAACAAGTTCGGAGCCCAAGTGTTTGTGGTTCGTTTGAGAGGTTACCAGTGGGAGATGAGGACCAGCAAGAGCTTTCAGGGCTGGCACCTTTAGTGTAGGAGCAATCGCTGGACGTTCGCAATTTCGGTGTTGAGCTCTGGCCAGATTGAGCAGGAGAGGCAGTGTATGTTGGAAGTTTTAGTAGGCTAAACAAGTTCAGAGGCCAAGTGTTTGTGGTTCGTTTGAGAGGTTACCAGTGGGAGATGAGGACCAGCAAGAGCTTTCAGGGCTGGCACCTTTACTGTAGGAGCAATCGCTGGACGTTCGCAATTTTGGTGTTGAGCTCTGGCCAGATTGAGCACGAGAGGCTGTGTACGTTGGAAGTTTTAGTAGGCTAAACAAGTTCGGAGGCCAAGTGTTTGTGGTTCGTTTGAGAGGTTACCAGTGGGAGATGAGGACCAGCAAGAGCTTTCAGGGCTGGCACCTTTAGTGTAGGAGCAATCGCTGGACGTTCGCAATTTCGGTGTTGAGCTCTGATGTGAATTAGCGAAAGGAAGCGATGATACGTCTGGACCTTTGAGTGTCTAAAGAAGTTCAGAGGCCAAGTGTTTGTGGTTCGTTTGAGAGGTTACCAGTGGGAGATGAGGACCAGCAAGAGCTTTCAGGGTTGGCAGAATTATTGTAGGAGCAATCGCTGGACGTTCGCAATTTCGGTGTTGAGCTCTGGCCAGATTGAGCAGGAGAGGCAGTGTATGTTGGAAGTTTTAGTAGGCTAAACAAGTTCGGAGCCCAAGTGTTTGTGGTTCGTTTGAGAGGTTACCAGTGGGAGATGAGGACCAGCAAGAGCTTTCAGGGCTGGCACCTTTAGTGTAGGAGCAATCGCTGGACGTTCGCAATTTCGGTGTTGAGCTCTGGCCAGATTGAGCAGGAGAGGCAGTGTACGTTGGAAGTTTTAGTAGGCTAAACAAGTTCAGAGGCCAAGTGTTTGTGGTTCGTTTGAGAGGTTACCAGTGGGAGATGAGGACCAGCAAGAGCTTTCAGGGCTGGCACCTTTAGTGTAGGAGCAATCGCTGGACGTTCGCAATTTCGGTGTTGAGCTCTGATGTGAATTAGCGAAAGGAAGCGATGATACGTCTGGACCTTTGAGTGTCTAAAGAAGTTCAGAGGCCAAGTGTTTGTGGTTCGTTTGAGAGGTTACCAGTGGGAGATGAGGACCAGCAAGAGCTTTCAGGGTTGGCAGAATTATTGTAGGAGCAATCGCTGGACGTTCGCAATTTCGGTGTTGAATTTTGGCCAGATTGAGCAGGAGAGGCTGTGTACGTTGGAAGTTTTAGTAGGCTAAACAAGTTCAGAGGCCAAGTGTTTGTGGTTCGTTTGAGAGGTTACCAGTGGGAGATGAGGACCAGCAAGAGCTTTCAGGGCTGGCACCTTTAGTGTAGGAGCAATCGCTGGACGTTCGCAATTTCGGTGTTGAGCTCTGGCCAGATTGAGCAGGAGAGGCTGTGTATGTTGGAAGTTTTAGTAGGCTAAACAAGTTCGGAGGCCAAGTGTTTGTGGTTCGTTTGAGAGGTTACCAGTGGGAGATGAGGACCAGCAAGAGCTTTCAGGGCTGGCACCTTTACTGTAGGAGTAATCGCTGGACGTTCGCAATTTCGGTGTTGAGCTCTGGCCATACTGAGCAGGAGAGGCTGTGTACGTTGGAAGTTTTAGTAGGCTAAACAAGTTCAGAGGCCAAGTGTTTGTGGTTCGTTTGAGAGGTTACCAGTGGGAGATGAGGACCAGCAAGAGCTTTCAGGGCTGGCACCTTTAGTGTAGGAGCAATCGCTGGACGTTCGCAATTTCGGTGTTGAATTTTGGCCATAGTGAGCAGGAGAGGCTGTGTACGTTGGAAGTTTTAGTAGGCTAAACAAGTTCAGAGGCCAAGTGTTTGTGGTTCGTTTGAGAGGTTACCAGTGGGAGATGAGGACCAGCAAGAGCTTTCAGGGCTGGCACCTTTAGTGTAGGAGCAATCGCTGGACGTTCGCAATTTCGGTGTTGAGCTCTGGCCAGATTGAGCACGAGAGGCTGTGTACGTTGGAAGTTTTAGTAGGCTAAACAAGTTCAGAGGCCAAGTGTTTGTGGTTCGTTTGAGAGGTTACCAGTGGGAGATGAGGACCAGCAAGAGCTTTCAGGGCTGGCACCTTTAGTGTAGGAGCAATCGCTGGACGTTCGCAATTTCGGTGTTGAGCTCTGATGTGAATTAGCGAAAGGAAGCGATGATACGTCTGGACCTTTGAGTGTCTAAAGAAGTTCAGAGGCCAAGTGTTTGTGGTTCGTTTGAGAGGTTACCAGTGGGAGATGAGGACCAGCAAGAGCTTTCAGGGTTGGCAGAATTATTGTAGGAGCAATCGCTGGACGTTCGCAATTTCGGTGTTGAGCTCTGGCCAGATTGAGCAGGAGAGGCAGTGTATGTTGGAAGTTTTAGTAGGCTAAACAAGTTCGGAGCCCAAGTGTTTGTGGTTCGTTTGAGAGGTTACCAGTGGGAGATGAGGACCAGCAAGAGCTTTCAGGGCTGGCACCTTTACTGTAGGAGCAATCGCTGGACGTTCGCAATTTCGGTGTTGAGCTCTGGCCAGATTGAGCAGGAGAGGCTGTGTACGTTGGAAGTTTTAGTAGGCTAAACAAGTTCAGAGGCCAAGTGTTTGTGGTTCGTTTGAGAGGTTACCAGTGGGAGATGAGGACCAGCAAGAGCTTTCAGGGCTGGCACCTTTAGTGTAGGAGCAATCGCTGGACGTTCGCAATTTTGGTGTTGAGCTCTGGCCAGATTGAGCAGGAGAGGCTGTGTACGTTGGAAGTTTTAGTAGGCTAAACAAGTTCAGAGGCCAAGTGTTTGTGGTTCGTTTGAGAGGTTACCAGTGGGAGATGAGGACCAGCAAGAGCTTTCAGGGCTGGCACCTTTAGTGTAGGAGCAATCGCTGGACATTCGCATTTTTGATGTTGAGCTCTGGCCAGATTGAGCAGGAGAGGCAGTGTACGTTGGAAGTTTTAGTAGGCTAAAGAAGTTCGGAGCCCAAGTGTTTGTGGTTCGTTTGAGAGGTTACCAGTGGGAGATGAGGACCAGCAAGAGCTTTCAGGGCTGGCACCTTTAGTGTAGGAGCAATCGCTGGACGTTCGCAATTTCGGTGTTGAGCTCTGGCCAGATTGAGCAGGAGAGGCTGTGTACGTTGGAAGTTTTAGTAGGCTAAACAAGTTCGGAGCCCAAGTGTTTGTGGTTCGTTTGAGAGGTTACCAGTGGGAGATGAGGACCAGCAAGAGCTTTCAGGGCTGGCACCTTTAGTGTAGGAGCAATCGCTGGACGTTCGCAATTTCGGTGTTGAATTTTGGCCATAGTGAGCAGGAGAGGCTGTGTACGTTGGAAGTTTTAGTAGGCTAAACAAGTTCAGAGGCCAAGTGTTTGTGGTTCGTTTGAGAGGTTACCAGTGGGAGATGAGGACCAGCAAGAGCTTTCAGGGCTGGCACCTTTAGTGTAGGAGCAATCGCTGGACGTTCGCAATTTCGGTGTTGAGCTCTGATGTGAATTAGCGAAAGGAAGCGATGATACGTCTGGACCTTTGAGTGTCTAAAGAAGTTCAGAGGCCAAGTGTTTGTGGTTCGTTTGAGAGGTTACCAGTGGGAGATGAGGACCAGCAAGAGCTTTCAGGGCTGGCACCTTTAGTGTAGGAGCAATCGCCGGACGTTCGCAATTTCGGTGTTGAGCTCTGGCCAGATTGAGCAGGAGAGGCAGTGTACGTTGGAAGTTTTAGTAGGCTAAACAAGTTCAGAGGCCAAGTGTTTGTGGTTCGTTTGAGAGGTTACCAGTGGGAGATGAGGACCAGCAAGAGCTTTCAGGGCTGGCACCTTTAGTGTAGGAGCAATCGCTGGACGTTCGCAATTTTGGTGTTGAGCTCTGGCCAGATTGAGCAGGAGAGGCTGTGTACGTTGGAAGTTTTAGTAGGCTAAACAAGTTCAGAGGCCAAGTGTTTGTGGTTCGTTTGAGAGGTTACCAGTGGGAGATGAGGACCAGCAAGAGCTTTCAGGGCTGGCACCTTTAGTGTAGGAGCAATCGCTGGACGTTCGCAATTTCGGTGTTGAATTTTGGCCATACTGAGCAGGAGAGGCTGTGTACGTTGGAAGTTTTAGTAGGCTAAACAAGTTCAGAGGCCAAGTGTTTGTGGTTCGTTTGAGAGGTTACCAGTGGGAGATGAGGACCAGCAAGAGCTTTCAGGGCTGGCACCTTTAGTGTAGGAGCAATCGCTGGACGTTCGCAATTTCGGTGTTGAGCTCTGATGTGAATTAGCGAAAGGAAGCGATGATACGTCTGGACCTTTGAGTGTCTAAAGAAGTTCAGAGGCCAAGTGTTTGTGGTTCGTTTGAGAGGTTACCAGTGGGAGATGAGGACCAGCAAGAGCTTTCAGGGTTGGCAGAATTATTGTAGGAGCAATCGCTGGACGTTCGCAATTTCGGTGTTGAGCTCTGGCCAGATTGAGCAGGAGAGGCAGTGTATGTTGGAAGTTTTAGTAGGCTAAACAAGTTCGGAGCCCAAGTGTTTGTGGTTCGTTTGAGAGGTTACCAGTGGGAGATGAGGACCAGCAAGAGCTTTCAGGGCTGGCACCTTTAGTGTAGGAGCAATCGCTGGACGTTCGCAATTTCGGTGTTGAGCTCTGGCCAGATTGAGCAGGAGAGGCTGTGTACGTTGGAAGTTTTAGTAGGCTAAACAAGTTCAGAGGCCAAGTGTTTGTGGTTCGTTTGAGAGGTTACCAGTGGGAGATGAGGACCAGCAAGAGCTTTCAGGGCTGGCACCTTTAGTGTAGGAGCAATCGCTGGACGTTCGCAATTTCGGTGTTGAGCTCTGGCCAGATTGAGCAGGAGAGGCAGTGTATGTTGGAATTTTTAGTAGGCTAAACAAGTTCAGAGGCCAAGTGTTTGTGGTTCGTTTGAGAGGTTACCAGTGGGAGATGAGGACCAGCAAGAGCTTTCAGGGCTGGCACCTTTAGTGTAGGAGCAATCGCTGGACATTCGCATTTTTGATGTTGAGCTCTGGCCAGATTGAGCAGGAGAGGCAGTGTACGTTGGAAGTTTTAGTAGGCTAAACAAGTTCGGAGGCCAAGTGTTTGTGGTTCGTTTGAGAGGTTACCAGTGGGAGATGAGGACCAGCAAGAGCTTTCAGGGCTGGCACCTTTAGTGTAGGAGCAATCGCTGGACGTTCGCAATTTCGGTGTTGAGCTCTGGCCAGATTGAGCAGGAGAGGCTGTGTACGTTGGAAGTTTTAGTAGGCTAAACAAGTTCGGAGGCCAAGTGTTTGTGGTTCGTTTGAGAGGTTACCAGTGGGAGATGAGGACCAGCAAGAGCTTTCAGGGCTGGCACCTTTAGTGTAGGAGCAATCGCTGGACGTTCGCAATTTCGGTGTTGAGCTCTGATGTGAATTAGCGAAAGGAAGCGATGATACGTCTGGACCTTTGAGTGTCTAAAGAAGTTCAGAGGCCAAGTGTTTGTGGTTCGTTTGAGAGGTTACCAGTGGGAGATGAGGACCAGCAAGAGCTTTCAGGGTTGGCAGAATTATTGTAGGAGCAATCGCTGGACGTTCGCAATTTCGGTGTTGAGCTCTGGCCAGATTGAGCAGGAGAGGCAGTGTATGTTGGAAGTTTTAGTAGGCTAAACAAGTTCGGAGCCCAAGTGTTTGTGGTTCGTTTGAGAGGTTACCAGTGGGAGATGAGGACCAGCAAGAGCTTTCAGGGCTGGCACCTTTAGTGTAGGAGCAATCGCTGGACGTTCGCAATTTCGGTGTTGAGCTCTGGCCAGATTGAGCAGGAGAGGCAGTGTATGTTGGAAGTTTTAGTAGGCTAAACAAGTTCAGAGGCCAAGTGTTTGTGGTTCGTTTGAGAGGTTACCAGTGGGAGATGAGGACCAGCAAGAGCTTTCAGGGGCTGGCACCTTTACTGTAGGAGCAATCGCTGGACGTTCGCAATTTTGGTGTTGAGCTCTGGCCAGATTGAGCACGAGAGGCTGTGTACGTTGGAAGTTTTAGTAGGCTAAACAAGTTCGGAGGCCAAGTGTTTGTGGTTCGTTTGAGAGGTTACCAGTGGGAGATGAGGACCAGCAAGAGCTTTCAGGGCTGGCACCTTTAGTGTAGGAGCAATCGCTGGACGTTCGCAATTTCGGTGTTGAGCTCTGATGTGAATTAGCGAAAGGAAGCGATGATACGTCTGGACCTTTGAGTGTCTAAAGAAGTTCGGAGCCCAAGTGTTTGTGGTTCGTTTGAGAGGTTACCAGTGGGAGATGAGGACCAGCAAGAGCTTTCAGGGCTGGCACCTTTAGTGTAGGAGCAATCGCTGGACGTTCGCAATTTCGGTGTTGAGCTCTGGCCAGATTGAGCAGGAGAGGCAGTGTACGTTGGAAGTTTTAGTAGGCTAAACAAGTTCAGAGGCCAAGTGTTTGTGGTTCGTTTGAGAGGTTACCAGTGGGAGATGAGGACCAGCAAGAGCTTTCAGGGCTGGCACCTTTAGTGTAGGAGCAATCGCTGGACGTTCGCAATTTCGGTGTTGAGCTCTGGCCAGATTGAGCACGAGAGGCTGTGTACGTTGGAAGTTTTAGTAGGCTAAACAAGTTCAGAGGCCAAGTGTTTGTGGTTCATTTGAGAGGTTACCAGTGGGAGATGAGGACCAGCAAGAGCTTTCAGGGCTGGCACCTTTAGTGTAGGAGCAATCGCTGGACGTTCGCAATTTCGGTGTTGAGCTCTGATGTGAATTAGCGAAAGGAAGCGATGATACGTCTGGACCTTTGAGTGTCTAAAGAAGTTCAGAGGCCAAGTGTTTGTGGTTCGTTTGAGAGGTTACCAGTGGGAGATGAGGACCAGCAAGAGCTTTCAGGGTTGGCAGAATTATTGTAGGAGCAATCGCTGGACGTTCGCAATTTCGGTGTTGAATTTTGGCCAGATTGAGCAGGAGAGGCTGTGTACGTTGGAAGTTTTAGTAGGCTAAACAAGTTCAGAGGCCAAGTGTTTGTGGTTCGTTTGAGAGGTTACCAGTGGGAGATGAGGACCAGCAAGAGCTTTCAGGGCTGGCACCTTTAGTGTAGGAGCAATCGCTGGACGTTCGCAATTTCGGTGTTGAGCTCTGGCCAGATTGAGCAGGAGAGGCTGTGTATGTTGGAAGTTTTAGTAGGCTAAACAAGTTCGGAGGCCAAGTGTTTGTGGTTCGTTTGAGAGGTTACCAGTGGGAGATGAGGACCAGCAAGAGCTTTCAGGGCTGGCACCTTTACTGTAGGAGTAATCGCTGGACGTTCGCAATTTCGGTGTTGAGCTCTGGCCATACTGAGCAGGAGAGGCTGTGTACGTTGGAAGTTTTAGTAGGCTAAACAAGTTCAGAGGCCAAGTGTTTGTGGTTCGTTTGAGAGGTTACCAGTGGGAGATGAGGACCAGCAAGAGCTTTCAGGGCTGGCACCTTTAGTGTAGGAGCAATCGCTGGACGTTCGCAATTTCGGTGTTGAATTTTGGCCATAGTGAGCAGGAGAGGCTGTGTACGTTGGAAGTTTTAGTAGGCTAAACAAGTTCAGAGGCCAAGTGTTTGTGGTTCGTTTGAGAGGTTACCAGTGGGAGATGAGGACCAGCAAGAGCTTTCAGGGCTGGCACCTTTAGTGTAGGAGCAATCGCTGGACGTTCGCAATTTCGGTGTTGAGCTCTGGCCAGATTGAGCAGGAGAGGCTGTGTACGTTGGAAGTTTTAGTAGGCTAAACAAGTTCAGAGGCCAAGTGTTTGTGGTTCGTTTGAGAGGTTACCAGTGGGAGATGAGGACCAGCAAGAGCTTTCAGGGCTGGCACCTTTAGTGTAGGAGCAATCGCTGGACGTTCGCAATTTCGGTGTTGAGCTCTGGCCAGATTGAGCAGGAGAGGCAGTGTATGTTGGAAGTTTTAGTAGGCTAAAGAAGTTCGGAGCCAAGTGTTTGTGGTTCGTTTGAGAGGTTACCAGTGGGAGATGAGGACCAGCAAGAGCTTTCAGGGTTGGCAGAATTATTGTAGGAGCAATCGCTGGACGTTCGCAATTTCGGTGTTGAGCTCTGGCCAGATTGAGCAGGAGAGGCAGTGTATGTTGGAAGTTTTAGTAGGCTAAACAAGTTCGGAGCCCAAGTGTTTGTGGTTCGTTTGAGAGGTTACCAGTGGGAGATGAGGACCAGCAAGAGCTTTCAGGGCTGGCACCTTTACTGTAGGAGCAATCGCTGGACGTTCGCAATTTCGGTGTTGAGCTCTGGCCAGATTGAGCAGGAGAGGCTGTGTATGTTGGAAGTTTTAGGTAGGCTAAACAAGTTCAGAGGCCAAGTGTTTGTGGTTCGTTTGAGAGGTTACCAGTGGGAGATGAGGACCAGCAAGAGCTTTCAGGGCTGGCACCTTTAGTGTAGGAGCAATCGCTGGACATTCGCATTTTTGATGTTGAGCTCTGGCCAGATTGAGCAGGAGAGGCAGTGTACGTTGGAAGTTTTAGTAGGCTAAAGAAGTTCGGAGCCCCAAGTGTTTGTGGTTCGTTTGAGAGGTTACCAGTGGGAGATGAGGACCAGCAAGAGCTTTCAGGGCTGGCACCTTTAGTGTAGGAGCAATCGCCGGACGTTGGCAATTTCGGTGTTGAGCTCTGGCCAGATTGAGCAGGAGAGGCTGTGTTACGTTGGAAGTTTTAGTAGGCTAAACAAGTTCGGAGCCCAAGTGTTTGTGGTTCGTTTGAGAGGTTGCCAGTGGGAGATGAGGACCAGCAAGAGCTTTCAGGGCTGGCACCTTTAGTGTAGGAGCAATCGCTGGACGTTCGCAATTTCGGTGTTGAGCTCTGATGTGAATTAGCGAAAGGAAGCAATGATACGTCTGGACCTTTGAGTGTCTAAAGAAGTTCAGAGCCCAAGTGTTTGTGGTTCGTTTGAGAGGTTACCAGTGGGAGATGAGGACCAGCAAGAGCTTTCAGGCTGGCACCTTTAGTGTAGGAGCAATCGCTGGACGTTCGCAATTTCGGTGTTGAGCTCTGGCCAGATTGAGCAGGAGAGGCAGTGTATGTTGGAATTTTTAGTAGGCTAAACAAGTTCAGAGGCCAAGTGTTTGTGGTTCGTTTGAGAGGTTACCAGTGGGAGAATGAGGACCAGCAAGAGCTTTCAGGGCTGGCACCTTTAGTGTAGGAGCAATCGCTGGACATTCGCATTTTTGATGTTGAGCTCTGGCCAGATTGAGCAGGAGAGGCAGTGTACGTTGGAAGTTTTAGTAGGCTAAAGAAGTTCGGAGCCCCAAGTGTTTGTGGTTCGTTTGAGAGGTTACCAGTGGGAGATGAGGACCAGCAAGAGCTTTCAGGGCTGGCACCTTTAGTGTAGGAGCAAATCGCCGGACGTTGGCAATTTCGGTGTTGAGCTCTGGCCAGATTGAGCAGGAGAGGCTGTGTACGTTGGAAGTTTTAGTAGGCTAAACAAGTTCGGAGCCCAAGTGTTTGTGGTTCGTTTGAGAGGTTGCCAGTGGGAGATGAGGACCAGCAAGAGCTTTCAGGGCTGGCACCTTTAGTGTAGGAGCAATCGCTGGACGTTCGCAATTTCGGTGTTGAGCTCTGATGTGAATTAGCGAAAGGAAGCAATGATACGTCTGGACCTTTGAGTGTCTAAAGAAGTTCAGAGGCCAAGTGTTTGTGGTTCGTTTGAGAGGTTACCAGTGGGAGATGAGGACCAGCAAGAGCTTTCAGGGTTGGCAGAATTATTGTAGGAGCAAATCGCTGGACGTTCGCAATTTCGGTGTTGAGCTCTGGCCAGATTGAGCAGGAGAGGCAGTGTATGTTGGAAGTTTTAGTAGGCTAAACAAGTTCGGAGCCCAAGTGTTTGTGGTTCGTTTGAGAGGTTACCAGTGGAGATGAGGACCAGCAAGAGCTTTCAGGGCTGGCACCTTTAGTGTAGGAGCAATCGCTGGACGTTCGCAATTTCGGTGTTGAGCTCTGGCCAGATTGAGCAGGAGAGGCTGTGTACGTTGGAAGTTTTAGTAGGCTAAACAAGTTCAGAGGCCAAGTGTTTGTGGTTCGTTTGAGAGGTTACCAGTGGGAGATGAGGACCAGCAAGAGCTTTCAGGGGCTGGCACCTTTAGTGTAGGAGCAATCGCTGGACGTTCGCAATTTTGGTGTTGAGCTCTGGCCAGATTGAGCAGGAGAGGCTGTTAACGTTGGAAGTTTTAGTAGGCTAAACAAGTTCAGAGGCCAAGTGTTTGTGGTTCGTTTGAGAGGTTACCAGTGGGAGATGAGGACCAGCAAGAGCTTTCAGGGCTGGCACCTTTAGTGTAGGAGCAATCGCTGGACATTCGCATTTTTGATGTTGAGCTCTGGCCAGATTGAGCAGGAGAGGCAGTGTACGTTGGAAGTTTTAGTAGGCTAAGAAGTTCGGAGCCCAAGTGTTTGTGGTTCGTTTGAGAGGTTACCAGTGGGAGATGAGGACCAGCAAGAGCTTTCAGGGCTGGCACCTTTAGTGTAGGAGCAATCGCTGGACGTTCGCAATTTCGGTGTTGAGCTCTGGCCAGATTGAGCAGGAGAGGCTGTGTACGTTGGAAGTTTTAGTAGGCTAAACAAGTTCGGAGCCCAAGTGTTTGTGGTTCGTTTGAGAGGTTACCAGTGGGAGATGAGGACCAGCAAGAGCTTTCAGGGCTGGCACCTTTAGTGTAGGAGCAATCGCTGGACGTTCGCAATTTCGGTGTTGAATTTTGGCCATAGTGAGCAGGAGAGGCTGTGTACGTTGGAAGTTTTAGTAGGCTAAACAAGTTCAGAGGCCAAGTGTTTGTGGTTCGTTTGAGAGGTTACCAGTGGGAGATGAGGACCAGCAAGAGCTTTCAGGGCTGGCACCTTTAGTGTAGGAGCAATCGCTGGACGTTCGCAATTTCGGTGTTGAGCTCTGATGTGAATTAGCGAAAGGAAGCGATGATACGTCTGGACCTTTGAGTGTCTAAAGAAGTTCAGAGGCCAAGTGTTTGTGGTTCGTTTGAGAGGTTACCAGTGGGAGATGAGGACCAGCAAGAGCTTTCAGGGCTGGCACCTTTAGTGTAGGAGCAATCGCCGGACGTTCGCAATTTCGGTGTTGAGCTCTGGCCAGATTGAGCAGGAGAGGCAGTGTACGTTGGAAGTTTTAGTAGGCTAAACAAGTTCAGAGGCCAAGTGTTTGTGGTTCGTTTGAGAGGTTACCAGTGGGAGATGAGGACCAGCAAGAGCTTTCAGGGCTGGCACCTTTAGTGTAGGAGCAATCGCTGGACGTTCGCAATTTTGGTGTTGAGCTCTGGCCAGATTGAGCAGGAGAGGCTGTGTACGTTGGAAGTTTAGTAGGCTAAACAAGTTCAGAGGCCCAAGTGTTTGTGGTTCGTTTGAGAGGTTACCAGTGGGGAGATGAGGACCAGCAAGAGCTTTCAGGGCTGGCACCTTTAGTGTAGGAGCAATCGCTGGACATTCGCATTTTTGATGTTGAGCTCTGGCCAGATTGAGCAGGAGAGGCAGTGTACGTTGGAAGTTTTAGTAGGCTAAACAAGTTCGGAGGCCAAGTGTTTGTGGTTCGTTTGAGAGGTTACCAGTGGGAGATGAGGACCAGCAAGAGCTTTCAGGGTTGGCAGAATTATTGTAGGAGCAATCGCTGGACGTTCGCAATTTCGGTGTTGAGCTCTGGCCAGATTGAGCAGGAGAGGCAGTGTATGTTGGAAGTTTTAGTAGGCTAAACAAGTTCGGAGCCCAAGTGTTTGTGGTTCGTTTGAGAGGTTACCAGTGGGAGATGAGGACCAGCAAGAGCTTTCAGGGCTGGCACCTTTAGTGTAGGAGCAATCGCTGGACGTTCGCAATTTCGGTGTTGAGCTCTGGCCAGATTGAGCAGGAGAGGCAGTGTATGTTGGAAGTTTTAGTAGGCTAAACAAGTTCAGAGGCCAAGTGTTTGTGGTTCGTTTGAGAGGTTACCAGTGGGAGATGAGGACCAGCAAGAGCTTTCAGGGCTGGCACCTTTACTGTAGGAGCAATCGCTGGACGTTCGCAATTTTGGTGTTGAGCTCTGGCCAGATTGAGCACGAGAGGCTGTGTACGTTGGAAGTTTTAGTAGGCTAAACAAGTTCGGAGGCCAAGTGTTTGTGGTTCGTTTGAGAGGTTACCAGTGGGAGATGAGGACCAGCAAGAGCTTTCAGGGCTGGCACCTTTAGTGTAGGAGCAATCGCTGGACGTTCGCAATTTCGGTGTTGAGCTCTGATGTGAATTAGCGAAAGGAAGCGATTGATACGTCTGGACCTTTGAGTGTCTAAAGAAGTTCAGAGGCCAAGTGTTTGTGGTTCGTTTGAGAGGTTACCAGTGGGAGATGAGGACCAGCAAGAGCTTTCAGGGTTGGCAGAATTATTGTAGGAGCAATCGCTGGACGTTCGCAATTTCGGTGTTGAGCTCTGGCCAGATTGAGCAGGAGAGGCAGTGTATGTTGGAAGTTTTAGTAGGCTAAACAAGTTCGGAGCCCAAGTGTTTGTGGTTCGTTTGAGAGGTTACCAGTGGGAGATGAGGACCAGCAAGAGCTTTCAGGGGCTGGCACCTTTAGTGTAGGAGCAATCGCTGGACGTTCGCAATTTCGGTGTTGAGCTCTGGCCAGATTGAGCAGGAGAGGCAGTGTACGTTGGAAGTTTTAGTAGGCTAAACAAGTTCAGAGGCCAAGTGTTTGTGGTTCGTTTGAGAGGTTACCAGTGGGAGATGAGGACCAGCAAGAGCTTTCAGGGCTGGCACCTTTAGTGTAGGAGCAATCGCTGGACGTTCGCAATTTCGGTGTTGAGCTCTGGCCAGATTGAGCACGAGAGGCTGTGTACGTTGGAAGTTTTAGTAGGCTAAACAAGTTCAAGAGGCCAAGTGTTTGTGGTTCGTTTGAGAGGTTACCAGTGGGAGATGAGGACCAGCAAGAGCTTTCAGGGCTGGCACCTTTAGTGTAGGAGCAATCGCTGGACGTTCGCAATTTCGGTGTTGAGCTCTGATGTGAATTAGCGAAAGGAAGCGATGATACGTCTGGACCTTTGAGTGTCTAAAGAAGTTCAGAGGCCAAGTGTTTGTGGTTCGTTTGAGAGGTTACCAGTGGGAGATGAGGACCAGCAAGAGCTTTCAGGGTTGGCAGAATTATTGTAGGAGCAATCGCTGGACGTTCGCAATTTCGGTGTTGAATTTTGGCCAGATTGAGCAGGAGAGGCTGTGTACGTTGGAAGTTTTAGTAGGCTAAACAAGTTCAGAGGCCAAGTGTTTGTGGTTCGTTTGAGAGGTTACCAGTGGGAGATGAGGACCAGCAAGAGCTTTCAGGGCTGGCACCTTTAGTGTAGGAGCAATCGCTGGACGTTCGCAATTTCGGTGTTGAGCTCTGGCCAGATTGAGCAGGAGAGGCTGTGTATGTTGGAAGTTTTAGTAGGCTAAACAAGTTCGGAGGCCAAGTGTTTGTGGTTCGTTTGAGAGGTTACCAGTGGGAGATGAGGACCAGCAAGAGCTTTCAGGGCTGGCACCTTTACTGTAGGAGTAATCGCTGGACGTTCGCAATTTCGGTGTTGAGCTCTGGCCATACTGAGCAGGAGAGGCTGTGTACGTTGGAAGTTTTAGTAGGCTAAACAAGTTCAGAGGCCAAGTGTTTGTGGTTCGTTTGAGAGGTTACCAGTGGGAGATGAGGACCAGCAAGAGCTTTCAGGGCTGGCACCTTTAGTGTAGGAGCAATCGCTGGACGTTCGCAATTTCGGTGTTGAATTTTGGCCATAGTGAGCAGGAGAGGCTGTGTACGTTGGAAGTTTTAGTAGGCTAAACAAGTTCAGAGGCCAAGTGTTTGTGGTTCGTTTGAGAGGTTACCAGTGGGAGATGAGGACCAGCAAGAGCTTTCAGGGCTGGCACCTTTAGTGTAGGAGCAATCGCTGGACGTTCGCAATTTCGGTGTTGAGCTCTGGCCAGATTGAGCACGAGAGGCTGTGTACGTTGGAAGTTTTAGTAGGCTAAACAAGTTCAGAGGCCAAGTGTTTGTGGTTCGTTTGAGAGGTTACCAGTGGGAGATGAGGACCAGCAAGAGCTTTCAGGGCTGGCACCTTTAGTGTAGGAGCAATCGCTGGACGTTCGCAATTTCGGTGTTGAGCTCTGATGTGAATTAGCGAAAGGAAGCGATGATACGTCTGGACCTTTGAGTGTCTAAAGAAGTTCAGAGGCCAAGTGTTTGTGGTTCGTTTGAGAGGTTACCAGTGGGAGATGAGGACCAGCAAGAGCTTTCAGGGTTGGCAGAATTATTGTAGGAGCAATCGCTGGACGTTCGCAATTTCGGTGTTGAGCTCTGGCCAGATTGAGCAGGAGAGGCAGTGTATGTTGGAAGTTTTAGTAGGCTAAACAAGTTCGGAGCCCAAGTGTTTGTGGTTCGTTTGAGAGGTTACCAGTGGGAGATGAGGACCAGCAAGAGCTTTCAGGGCTGGCACCTTTACTGTAGGAGCAATCGCTGGACGTTCGCAATTTCGGTGTTGAGCTCTGGCCAGATTGAGCAGGAGAGGCTGTGTACGTTGGAAGTTTTAGTAGGCTAAACAAGTTCAGAGGCCAAGTGTTTGTGGTTCGTTTGAGAGGTTACCAGTGGGAGATGAGGACCAGCAAGAGCTTTCAGGGCTGGCACCTTTAGTGTAGGAGCAATCGCTGGACGTTCGCAATTTTGGTGTTGAGCTCTGGCCAGATTGAGCAGGAGAGGCTGTGTACGTTGGAAGTTTTAGTAGGCTAAACAAGTTCAGAGGCCAAGTGTTTGTGGTTCGTTTGAGAGGTTACCAGTGGGAGATGAGGACCAGCAAGAGCTTTCAGGGCTGGCACCTTTAGTGTAGGAGCAATCGCTGGACATTCGCATGTTGAGCTCTGGCCAGATTGAGCAGGAGAGGCAGTGTACGTTGGAAGTTTTAGTAGGCTAAAGAAGTTCGGAGCCCAAGTGTTTGTGGTTCGTTTGAGAGGTTACCAGTGGGAGATGAGGACCAGCAAGAGCTTTCAGGGCTGGCACCTTTAGTGTAGGAGCAATCGCTGGACGTTCGCAATTTCGGTGTTGAGCTCTGGCCAGATTGAGCAGGAGAGGCTGTGTACGTTGGAAGTTTTAGTAGGCTAAACAAGTTCGGAGCCCAAGTGTTTGTGGTTCGTTTGAGAGGTTACCAGTGGGAGATGAGGACCAGCAAGAGCTTTCAGGGCTGGCACCTTTAGTGTAGGAGCAATCGCTGGACGTTCGCAATTTCGGTGTTGAATTTTGGCCATAGTGAGCAGGAGAGGCTGTGTACGTTGGAAGTTTTAGTAGGCTAAACAAGTTCAGAGGCCAAGTGTTTGTGGTTCGTTTGAGAGGTTACCAGTGGGAGATGAGGACCAGCAAGAGCTTTCAGGGCTGGCACCTTTAGTGTAGGAGCAATCGCTGGACGTTCGCAATTTCGGTGTTGAGCTCTGATGTGAATTAGCGAAAGGAAGCGATGATACGTCTGGACCTTTGAGTGTCTAAAGAAGTTCAGAGGCCAAGTGTTTGTGGTTCGTTTGAGAGGTTACCAGTGGGAGATGAGGACCAGCAAGAGCTTTCAGGGCTGGCACCTTTAGTGTAGGAGCAATCGCCGGACGTTCGCAATTTCGGTGTTGAGCTCTGGCCAGATTGAGCAGGAGAGGCAGTGTACGTTGGAAGTTTTAGTAGGCTAAACAAGTTCAGAGGCCAAGTGTTTGTGGTTCGTTTGAGAGGTTACCAGTGGGAGATGAGGACCAGCAAGAGCTTTCAGGGCTGGCACCTTTAGTGTAGGAGCAATCGCTGGACGTTCGCAATTTTGGTGTTGAGCTCTGGCCAGATTGAGCAGGAGAGGCTGTGTACGTTGGAAGTTTTAGTAGGCTAAACAAGTTCAGAGGCCAAGTGTTTGTGGTTCGTTTGAGAGGTTACCAGTGGGAGATGAGGACCAGCAAGAGCTTTCAGGGCTGGCACCTTTAGTGTAGGAGCAATCGCTGGACGTTCGCAATTTCGGTGTTGAATTTTGGCCATAGTGAGCAGGAGAGGCTGTGTACGTTGGAAGTTTTAGTAGGCTAAACAAGTTCAGAGGCCAAGTGTTTGTGGTTCGTTTGAGAGGTTACCAGTGGGAGATGAGGACCAGCAAGAGCTTTCAGGGCTGGCACCTTTAGTGTAGGAGCAATCGCTGGACGTTCGCAATTTCGGTGTTGAGCTCTGATGTGAATTAGCGAAAGGAAGCGATGATACGTCTGGACCTTTGAGTGTCTAAAGAAGTTCAGAGGCCAAGTGTTTGTGGTTCGTTTGAGAGGTTACCAGTGGGAGATGAGGACCAGCAAGAGCTTTCAGGGTTGGCAGAATTATTGTAGGAGCAATCGCTGGACGTTCGCAATTTCGGTGTTGAGCTCTGGCCAGATTGAGCAGGAGAGGCAGTGTATGTTGGAAGTTTTAGTAGGCTAAACAAGTTCGGAGCCCAAGTGTTTGTGGTTCGTTTGAGAGGTTACCAGTGGGAGATGAGGACCAGCAAGAGCTTTCAGGGCTGGCACCTTTAGTGTAGGAGCAATCGCTGGACGTTCGCAATTTCGGTGTTGAGCTCTGGCCAGATTGAGCAGGAGAGGCTGTGTACGTTGGAAGTTTTAGTAGGCTAAACAAGTTCAGAGGCCAAGTGTTTGTGGTTCGTTTGAGAGGTTACCAGTGGGAGATGAGGACCAGCAAGAGCTTTCAGGGCTGGCACCTTTAGTGTAGGAGTAATCGCTGGACGTTCGCAATTTCGGTGTTGAGCTCTGGCCAGATTGAGCAGGAGAGGCAGTGTATGTTGGAATTTTTAGTAGGCTAAACAAGTTCAGAGGCCAAGTGTTTGTGGTTCGTTTGAGAGGTTACCAGTGGGAGATGAGGACCAGCAAGAGCTTTCAGGGCTGGCACCTTTAGTGTAGGAGCAATCGCTGGACATTCGCATTTTTGATGTTGAGCTCTGGCCAGATTGAGCAGGAGAGGCAGTGTACGTTGGAAGTTTTAGTAGGCTAAACAAGTTCGGAGGCCAAGTGTTTGTGGTTCGTTTGAGAGGTTACCAGTGGGAGATGAGGACCAGCAAGAGCTTTCAGGGCTGGCACCTTTAGTGTAGGAGCAATCGCTGGACGTTCGCAATTTCGGTGTTGAGCTCTGGCCAGATTGAGCAGGAGAGGCTGTGTACGTTGGAAGTTTTAGTAGGCTAAACAAGTTCGGAGGCCAAGTGTTTGTGGTTCGTTTGAGAGGTTACCAGTGGGAGATGAGGACCAGCAAGAGCTTTCAGGGCTGGCACCTTTAGTGTAGGAGCAATCGCTGGACGTTCGCAATTTCGGTGTTGAGCTCTGATGTGAATTAGCGAAAGGAAGCGATGATACGTCTGGACCTTTGAGTGTCTAAAGAAGTTCAGAGGCCAAGTGTTTGTGGTTCGTTTGAGAGGTTACCAGTGGGAGATGAGGACCAGCAAGAGCTTTCAGGGTTGGCAGAATTATTGTAGGAGCAATCGCTGGACGTTCGCAATTTCGGTGTTGAGCTCTGGCCAGATTGAGCAGGAGAGGCAGTGTATGTTGGAAGTTTTAGTAGGCTAAACAAGTTCGGAGCCCAAGTGTTTGTGGTTCGTTTGAGAGGTTACCAGTGGGAGATGAGGACCAGCAAGAGCTTTCAGGGCTGGCACCTTTAGTGTAGGAGCAATCGCTGGACGTTCGCAATTTCGGTGTTGAGCTCTGGCCAGATTGAGCAGGAGAGGCAGTGTATGTTGGAAGTTTTAGTAGGCTAAACAAGTTCAGAGGCCAAGTGTTTGTGGTTCGTTTGAGAGGTTACCAGTGGGAGATGAGGACCAGCAAGAGCTTTCAGGGCTGGCACCTTTACTGTAGGAGCAATCGCTGGACGTTCGCAATTTTGGTGTTGAGCTCTGGCCAGATTGAGCACGAGAGGCTGTGTACGTTGGAAGTTTTAGTAGGCTAAACAAGTTCGGAGGCCAAGTGTTTGTGGTTCGTTTGAGAGGTTACCAGTGGGAGATGAGGACCAGCAAGAGCTTTCAGGGCTGGCACCTTTAGTGTAGGAGCAATCGCTGGACGTTCGCAATTTCGGTGTTGAGCTCTGGCCAGATTGACCAGGAGAGGCAGTGTACGTTGGAAGTTTTAGTAGGCTAAACAAGTTCAGAGGCCAAGTGTTTGTGGTTCGTTTGAGAGGTTACCAGTGGGAGATGAGGACCAGCAAGAGCTTTCAGGGCTGGCACCTTTAGCGTAGGAGCAATCGCTGGACGTTCGCAATTTCGGTGTTGAGCTCTGGCCAGATTGAGCAGGAGAGGCAGTGTACGTTGGAAGTTTTAGTAGGCTAAACAAGTTCGGAGCCCAAGCGTTTGTGGTTCGTTTGAGAGGTTACCAGTGGGAGATGAGGACCAGCAAGAGCTTTCAGGGCTGGCACCTTTAGTGTAGGAGCAATCGCTGGACGTTCGCAATTTCGGTGTTGAGCTCTGGCCAGATTGAGCAGGAGAGGCAGTGTACGTTGGAAGTTTTAGTAGGCTAAACAAGTTCAGAGGCCAAGTGTTTGTGGAGAGGTTACCAGTGGGAGATGAGGACCAGCAAGAGCTTTCAGGGCTGGCACCTTTAGTGTAGGAGCAATCGCTGGACGTTCGCAATTTCGGTGTTGAGCTCTGATGTGAATTAGCGAAAGGAAGCGATGATACGTCTGGACCTTTGAGTGTCTAAAGAAGTTCGGAGCCCAAGTGTTTGTGGTTCGTTTGAGAGGTTACCAGTGGGAGATGAGGACCAGCAAGAGCTTTCAGGGCTGGCACCTTTAGTGTAGGAGCAATCGCTGGACGTTCGCAATTTCGGTGTTGAGCTCTGGCCAGATTGAGCAGGAGAGGCAGTGTACGTTGGAAGTTTTAGTAGGCTAAACAAGTTCAGAGGCCAAGTGTTTGTGGTTCGTTTGAGAGGTTACCAGTGGGAGATGAGGACCAGCAAGAGCTTTCAGGGCTGGCACCTTTAGTGTAGGAGCAATCGCTGGACGTTCGCAATTTCGGTGTTGAGCTCTGGCCAGATTGAGCACGAGAGGCTGTGTACGTTGGAAGTTTTAGTAGGCTAAACAAGTTCAGAGGCCAAGTGTTTGTGGTTCATTTGAGAGGTTACCAGTGGGAGATGAGGACCAGCAAGAGCTTTCAGGGCTGGCACCTTTAGTGTAGGAGCAATCGCTGGACGTTCGCAATTTCGGTGTTGAGCTCTGATGTGAATTAGCGAAAGGAAGCGATGATACGTCTGGACCTTTGAGTGTCTAAAGAAGTTCAGAGGCCAAGTGTTTGTGGTTCGTTTGAGAGGTTACCAGTGGGAGATGAGGACCAGCAAGAGCTTTCAGGGTTGGCAGAATTATTGTAGGAGCAATCGCTGGACGTTCGCAATTTCGGTGTTGAATTTTGGCCAGATTGAGCAGGAGAGGCTGTGTACGTTGGAAGTTTTAGTAGGCTAAACAAGTTCAGAGGCCAAGTGTTTGTGGTTCGTTTGAGAGGTTACCAGTGGGAGATGAGGACCAGCAAGAGCTTTCAGGGCTGGCACCTTTAGTGTAGGAGCAATCGCTGGACGTTCGCAATTTCGGTGTTGAGCTCTGGCCAGATTGAGCAGGAGAGGCTGTGTATGTTGGAAGTTTTAGTAGGCTAAACAAGTTCGGAGGCCAAGTGTTTGTGGTTCGTTTGAGAGGTTACCAGTGGGAGATGAGGACCAGCAAGAGCTTTCAGGGCTGGCACCTTTACTGTAGGAGTAATCGCTGGACGTTCGCAATTTCGGTGTTGAGCTCTGGCCATACTGAGCAGGAGAGGCTGTGTACGTTGGAAGTTTTAGTAGGCTAAACAAGTTCAGAGGCCAAGTGTTTGTGGTTCGTTTGAGAGGTTACCAGTGGGAGATGAGGACCAGCAAGAGCTTTCAGGGCTGGCACCTTTAGTGTAGGAGCAATCGCTGGACGTTCGCAATTTCGGTGTTGAATTTTGGCCATAGTGAGCAGGAGAGGCTGTGTACGTTGGAAGTTTTAGTAGGCTAAACAAGTTCAGAGGCCAAGTGTTTGTGGTTCGTTTGAGAGGTTACCAGTGGGAGATGAGGACCAGCAAGAGCTTTCAGGGCTGGCACCTTTAGTGTAGGAGCAATCGCTGGACGTTCGCAATTTCGGTGTTGAGCTCTGGCCAGATTGAGCAGGAGAGGCTGTGTACGTTGGAAGTTTTAGTAGGCTAAACAAGTTCAGAGGCCAAGTGTTTGTGGTTCGTTTGAGAGGTTACCAGTGGGAGATGAGGACCAGCAAGAGCTTTCAGGGCTGGCACCTTTAGTGTAGGAGCAATCGCTGGACGTTCGCAATTTCGGTGTTGAGCTCTGGCCAGATTGAGCAGGAGAGGCAGTGTATGTTGGAAGTTTTAGTAGGCTAAAGAAGTTCGGAGCCCAAGTGTTTGTGGTTCGTTTGAGAGGTTACCAGTGGGAGATGAGGACCAGCAAGAGCTTTCAGGGTTGGCAGAATTATTGTAGGAGCAATCGCTGGACGTTCGCAATTTCGGTGTTGAGCTCTGGCCAGATTGAGCAGGAGAGGCAGTGTATGTTGGAAGTTTTAGTAGGCTAAACAAGTTCGGAGCCCAAGTGTTTGTGGTTCGTTTGAGAGGTTACCAGTGGGAGATGAGGACCAGCAAGAGCTTTCAGGGCTGGCACCTTTACTGTAGGAGCAATCGCTGGACGTTCGCAATTTCGGTGTTGAGCTCTGGCCAGATTGAGCAGGAGAGGCTGTGTATGTTGGAAGTTTTAGTAGGCTAAACAAGTTCAGAGGCCAAGTGTTTGTGGTTCGTTTGAGAGGTTACCAGTGGGAGATGAGGACCAGCAAGAGCTTTCAGGGCTGGCACCTTTAGTGTAGGAGCAATCGCTGGACATTCGCATTTTTGATGTTGAGCTCTGGCCAGATTGAGCAGGAGAGGCAGTGTACGTTGGAAGTTTTAGTAGGCTAAAGAAGTTCGGAGCCCAAGTGTTTGTGGTTCGTTTGAGAGGTTACCAGTGGGAGATGAGGACCAGCAAGAGCTTTCAGGGCTGGCACCTTTAGTGTAGGAGCAATCGCTGGACGTTCGCAATTTCGGTGTTGAGCTCTGGCCAGATTGAGCAGGAGAGGCTGTGTACGTTGGAAGTTTTAGTAGGCTAAACAAGTTCAGAGGCCAAGTGTTTGTGGTTCGTTTGAGAGGTTACCAGTGGGAGATGAGGACCAGCAAGAGCTTTCAGGGCTGGCACCTTTAGTGTAGGAGCAATCGCTGGACGTTCGCAATTTCGGTGTTGAGCTCTGATGTGAATTAGCGAAAGGAAGCGATGATACGTCTGGACCTTTGAGTGTCTAAAGAAGTTCAGAGGCCAAGTGTTTGTGGTTCGTTTGAGAGGTTACCAGTGGGAGATGAGGACCAGCAAGAGCTTTCAGGGTTGGCAGAATTATTGTAGGAGCAATCGCTGGACGTTCGCAATTTCGGTGTTGAGCTCTGGCCAGATTGAGCAGGAGAGGCAGTGTATGTTGGAAGTTTTAGTAGGCTAAACAAGTTCGGAGCCCAAGTGTTTGTGGTTCGTTTGAGAGGTTACCAGTGGGAGATGAGGACCAGCAAGAGCTTTCAGGGCTGGCACCTTTAGTGTAGGAGCAATCGCTGGACGTTCGCAATTTCGGTGTTGAGCTCTGGCCAGATTGAGCAGGAGAGGCAGTGTATGTTGGAAGTTTTAGTAGGCTAAACAAGTTCAGAGGCCAAGTGTTTGTGGTTCGTTTGAGAGGTTACCAGTGGGAGATGAGGACCAGCAAGAGCTTTCAGGGCTGGCACCTTTACTGTAGGAGCAATCGCTGGACGTTGCAATTTCGGTGTTCAGCTCTGGCCAGATTGAGCAGGAGAGGCAGTGTACGTTGGAAGTTTTAGTAGGCTAAACAAGTTCAGAGGCCAAGTGTTTGTGGTTCGTTTGAGAGGTTACCAGTGGGAGATGAGGACCAGCAAGAGCTTTCAGGGCTGGCACCTTTACTGTAGGAGCAATCGCTGGACGTTCGCAATTTCGGTGTTGAGCTCTGGCCAGATTGAGCACGAGAGGCTGTGTACGTTGGAAGTTTTAGTAGGCTAAACAAGTTCAGAGGCCAAGTGTTTGTGGTTCGTTTGAGAGGTTACCAGTGGGAGATGAGGACCAGCAAGAGCTTTCAGGGCTGGCACCTTTAGTGTAGGAGCAATCGCTGGACGTTCGCAATTTCGGTGTTGAGGTCTGATGTGAATTAGCGAAAGGAAGCGATGATACGTCTGGACCTTTGAGTGTCTAAAGAAGTTCAGAGGCCAAGTGTTTGTGGTTCGTTTGAGAGGTTACCAGTGGGAGATGAGGACCAGCAAGAGCTTTCAGGGTTGGCAGAATTATTGTAGGAGCAATCGCTGGACGTTCGCAATTTCGGTGTTGAGCTCTGGCCAGATTGAGCAGGAGAGGCTGTGTACGTTGGAAGTTTTAGTAGGCTAAACAAGTTTGGAGCCCAAGTGTTTGTGGTTCGTTTGAGAGGTTACCAGTGGGAGATGAGGACCAGCAAGAGCTTTCAGGGCTGGCACCTTTAGTGTAGGAGCAATCGCTGGACGTTCGCAATTTCGGTGTTGAGCTCTGGCCAGATTGAGCAGGAGAGGCAGTGTACGTTGGAAGTTTTAGTAGGCTAAACAAGTTCAGAGGCCAAGTGTTTGTGGTTCGTTTGAGAGGTTACCAGTGGGAGATGAGGACCAGCAAGAGCTTTGAGGGCTGGCACCTTTAGTGTAGGAGCAATCGCTGGACGTTCGCAATATCGGTGTTCAGCTCTGGCCAGATTGAGCAGGAGAGGCAGTGTATGTTTGAAGTTTTAGTAGCCTAAACAAGTTCGGAGCCCAAGCGTTTGTGGTTCGTTTGAGAGGTTACCAGTGGGAGATGAGGACCAGCAAGAGCTTTCAGGGCTGGCACCTTTAGTGTAGGAGCAATCGCTGGACGTTCGCAATTTCGGTGTTGAGCTCTGGGCAGATTGAGCAGGAGAGGCTGTGTACGTTGGAAGTTTTAGTAGGCTAAACAAGTTCAGAGGCCAAGTGTTTGTGGTTCGTTTGAGAGGTTACCAGTGGGAGATGAGGACCAGCAAGAGCTTTCAGGGCTGGCACCTTTAGTGTAGGAGCAATCGCTGGACGTTCGCAATTTCGGTGTTGAATTTTGGCCATAGTGAGCAGGAGAGGCTGTGTACGTTGGAAGTTTTAGTAGGCTAAACAAGTTCAGAGGCCAAGTGTTTGTGGTTCGTTTGAGAGGTTACCAGTGGGAGATGAGGACCAGCAAGAGCTTTCAGGGCTGGCACCTTTAGTGTAGGAGCAATCGCTGGACGTTCGCAATTTCGGTGTTGAGCTCTGATGTGAATTAGCGAAAGGAAGCGATGATACGTCTGGACCTTTGAGTGTCTAAAGAAGTTCAGAGGCCAAGTGTTTGTGGTTCGTTTGAGAGGTTACCAGTGGGAGATGAGGACCAGCAAGAGCTTTCAGGGTTGGCAGAATTATTGTAGGAGCAATCGCTGGACGTTCGCAATTTCGGTGTTGAGCTCTGGCCAGATTGAGCAGGAGAGGCAGTGTATGTTGGAAGTTTTAGTAGGCTAAACAAGTTCGGACCCCAAGTGTTTGTGGTTCGTTTGAGAGGTTACCAGTGGGAGATGAGGACCAGCAAGAGCTTTCAGGGCTGGCACCTTTAGTGTAGGAGCAATCGCTGGACGTTCGCAATTTCGGTGTTGAGCTCTGGCCAGATTGAGCAGGAGAGGCAGTGTATGTTGGAAGTTTTAGTAGGCTAAACAAGTTCAGAGGCCAAGTGTTTGTGGTTCGTTTGAGAGGTTACCAGTGGGAGATGAGGACCAGCAAGAGCTTTCAGGGCTGGCACCTTTAGTGTAGGAGCAATCGCTGGACGTTCGCAATTTCGGTGTTGAGCTCTGGCCAGATTGAGCAGGAGAGGCTGTGTACGTTGGAAGTTTTAGTAGGCTAAACAAGTTCAGAGGCCAAGTGTTTGTGGTTCGTTTGAGAGGTTACCAGTGGGAGATGAGGACCAGCAAGAGCTTTCAGGGCTTGCACCTTTACTGTAGGAGCAATCGCTGGACGTTCGCAATTTCGGTGTTGAGCTCTGGCCAGATTGAGCAGGAGAGGCTGTGTACGTTGGAAGTTTTATTAGGCTAAACAAGTTCAGAGGCCAAGTGTTTGTGGTTCGTTTGAGAGGTTACCAGTGGGAGATGAGGACCAGCAAGAGCTTTCAGGGCTGGCACCTTTAGTGTAGGAGCAATCGCTGGACGTTCGCAATTTCGGTGTTGAGCTCTGATGTGAATTAGCGAAAGGAAGCGATGATACGTCTGGACCTTTGAGTGTCTAAAGAAGTTCAGAGGCCAAGTGTTTGTGGTTCGTTTGAGAGGTTACCAGTGGGAGATGAGGACCAGCAAGAGCTTTCAGGGTTGGCAGAATTATTGTAGGAGCAATCGCTGGACGTTCGCAATTTCGGTGTTGAATTTTGGCCAGATTGAGCAGGAGAGGCTGTGTACGTTGGAAGTTTTAGTAGGCTAAACAAGTTCAGAGGCCAAGTGTTTGTGGTTCGTTTGAGAGGTTACCAGTGGGAGATGAGGACCAGCAAGAGCTTTCAGGGCTGGCACCTTTAGTGTAGGAGCAATCGCTGGACGTTCGCAATTTCGGTGTTGAGCTCTGGCCAGATTGAGCAGGAGAGGCTGTGTATGTTGGAATTTTTAGTAGGCTAAACAAGTTCGGAGCCCAAGTGTTTGTGGTTCGTTTGAGAGGTTACCAGTGGGAGATGAGGACCAGCAAGAGCTTTCAGGGCTGGCACCTTTACTGTAGGAGCAATCGCTGGACGTTCGCAATTTCGGTGTTGAGCTCTGGCCATACTGAGCAGGAGAGGCTGTGTACGTTGGAAGTTTTAGTAGGCTAAACAAGTTCAGAGGCCAAGTGTTTCTGGTTCGTTTGAGAGGTTACCAGTGGGAGATGAGGACCAGCAAGAGCTTTCAGGGCTGGCACCTTTAGTGTAGGAGCAATCGCTGGACATTCGCATTTTTGGTGTTGAGCTCTGGCCAGATTGAGCAGGAGAGGCAGTGTATGTTGGAAGTTTTAGTATGTTAAACAAGTTCGGAGCCCAAGTGTTTGTGGTTCGTTTGAGAGGTTACCAGTGGGAGATGAGGACCAGCAAGAGCTTTCAGGGCTGGCACCTTTAGTGTAGGAGCAATCGCTGGACGTTCGCAATTTCGGTGTTGAGCTCTGGCCAGATTGAGCAGGAGAGCTGTGTACGTTGGAAGTTTTAGTAGGCTAAACAAGTTCAGAGGCCAAGTGTTTGTGGTTCGTTTGAGAGGTTACCAGTGGGAGATGAGGACCAGCAAGAGCTTTCAGGGCTGGCACCTTTAGTGTAGGAGCAATCGCTGGACGTTCGCAATTTCGGTGTTGAGCTCTGGCCAGATTGAGCAGGAGAGGCAGTGTATGTTGGAAGTTTTAGTAGGCTAAACAAGTTCGGAGCCCAAGTGTTTGTGGTTCGTTTGAGAGGTTACCAGTGGGAGATGAGGACCAGCAAGAGCTTTCAGGGCTGGCACCTTTAGTGTAGGAAGCAATCCCTGGACGTTCGCAATTTCGGTGTTGAGCTCTGATGTGAATTAGCGAAAGGAAGCGATGATACGTCTGGATCTTTGAGTGTCTAAACAAGTTCAGAGGCCAAGTGTTTGTGGTTCGTTTGAGAGGTTACCAGTGGGAGATGAGGACCAGCAAGAGCTTTCAGGGCTGGCACCTTTAGTGTAGGAGCAATCGCTGGACGTTCGCAATTTCGGTGTTGAGCTCTGGCCAGATTGAGCAGGAGAGGCTGTGTACGTTGGAAGTTTTAGTAGGCTAAACAAGTTCAGAGGCCAAGTGTTTGTGGTTCGTTTGAGAGGTTACCAGTGGGAGATGAGGACCAGCAAGAGCTTTCAGGGCTGGCACCTTTAGTGTAGGAGCAATCGCTGGACGTTCGCAATTTCGGTGTTGAGCTCTGATGTGAATTAGCGAAAGGAAGCGATGATACGTCTGGACCTTTGAGTGTCTAAAGAAGTTCAGAGGCCAAGTGTTTGTGGTTCGTTTGAGAGGTTACCAGTGGGAGATGAGGACCAGCAAGAGCTTTCAGGGCTGGCACCTTTACTGTAGGAGCAATCGCTGGACGTTCGCAATTTCGGTGTTGAGCTCTGGCCAGATTGAGCAGGAGAGGCAGTGTATGTTGGAAGTTTTAGTAGGCTAAACAAGTTCGGAGCCCAAGTGTTTGTGGTTCGTTTGAGAGGTTACCAGTGGGAGATGAGGACCAGCAAGAGCTTTCAGGGCTGGCACCTTTAGTGTAGGAGTAATCGCTGGACGTTCGCAATTTCGGTGTTGAATTTTGGCCATACTGAGCAGGAGAGGCTGTGTACGTTGGAAGTTTTAGTAGGCTAAACAAGTTCATAGGCCAAGTGTTTGTGGTTCGTTTGAGAGGTTACCAGTGGGAGATGAGGACCAGCAAGAGCTTTCAGGGCTGGCACCTTTAGTGTAGGAGCAATCGCTGGACGTTCGCAATTTCGGTGTTGAGCTCTGGCCAGATTGAGCAGGAGAGGCAGTGTACGTTGGAAGTTTTAGTAGGCTAAACAAGTTCGGAGCCCAAGTGTTTGTGGTTCGTTTGAGAGGTTACCAGTGGGAGATGAGGACCAGCAAGAGCTTTCAGGGCTGGCACCTTTAGTGTAGGAGCAATCGCTGGACATTCGCATTTTTGATATTGAGCTCTGGCCAGATTGAGCAGGAGAGGCTGTGTACGTTGGAAGTTTTAGTAGCCTAAACAAGTTCGGAGCCCAAGTGTTTGTGGTTCGTTTGAGAGGTTACCAGTGGGAGATGAGGACCAGCAAGAGCTTTCAGGGCTGGCACCTTTAGTGTAGGAGCAATCGCTGGACGTTCGCAATTTCGGTGTTGAGCTCTGGCCAGATTGAGCAGGAGAGGCAGTGTACGTTGGAAGTTTTAGTAGGCTAAACAAGTTCGGAGGCCAAGTGTTTGTGGTTCGTTTGAGAGGTTACCAGTGGGAGATGAGGACCAGCAAGAGCTTTCAGGGCTGGCACCTTTAGTGTAGGAGCAATCGCTGGACGTTCGCAATTTCGGTGTTGAGCTCTGGCCAGATTGAGCAGGAGAGGCAGTGTACGTTGGAAGTTTTAGTAGGCTAAACAAGTTCAGAGGCCAAGTGTTTGTGGTTCGTTTGAGAGGTTACCAGTGGGAGATGAGGACCAGCAAGAGCTTTCAGGGCTGGCACCTTTAGTGTAGGAGCAATCGCTGGACGTTCGCAATTTCGGTGTTGAGCTCTGGCCAGATTGAGCAGGAGAGGCTGTGTACGTTGGAAGTTTTAGTAGCCTAAACAAGTTCGGAGCCCAAGTGTTTGTGGTTCGTTTGAGAGGTTACCAGTGGGAGATGAGGACCAGCAAGAGCTTTCAGGGCTGGCACCTTTAGTGTAGGAGCAATCGCTGGACGTTCGCAATTTCGGTGTTGAGCTCTGATGTGAATTAGCGAAAGGAAGCGATGATACGTCTGGACCTTTGAGTGTCTAAAGAAGTTCAGAGGCAAGTGTTTGTGGTTCGTTTGAGAGGTTACCAGTGGGAGATGAGGACCAGCAAGAGCTTTCAGGGGCTGGCACCTTTACTGTAGGAGCAATCGCTGGACGTTCGCAATTTCGGTGTTGAGCTCTGGCCAGATTGAGCAGGAGAGGCAGTGTATGTTGGAAGTTTTAGTAGGGTAAACAAGTTCGGAGCCCAAGTGTTTGTGGTTCGTTTGAGAGGTTACCAGTGGGAGATGAGGACCAGCAAGAGCTTTCAGGGCTGGCACCTTTAGTGTAGGAGCAATCGCTGGACGTTCGCAATTTCGGTGTGAGCTCTGGCCAGATTGAGCAGGAGAGGCAGTGTACGTTGGAAGTTTTAGTAGGCTAAACAAGTTCAGAGGCCAAGTGTTTGTGGTTCGTTTGAGAGGTTACCAGTGGGAGATGAGGACCAGCAAGAGCTTTCAGGGCTGGCACCTTTAGTGTAGGAGCAATCGCTGGACGTTCGCAATTTCGGTGTTGAGCTCTGGCCAGATTGAGCAGGAGAGGCAGTGTATGTTGGAATTTTTAGTAGGCTAAACAAGTTCGGAGCCCAAGTGTTTGTGGTTCGTTTGAGAGGTTACCAGTGGGAGATGAGAACCAGCAAGAGCTTTCAGGGCTGGCACCTTTAGTGTAGGAGCAATCGCTGGACGTTCGCAATTTCGGTGTTGAGCTCTGGCCAAGTTGAGCAGGAGAGGCTGTGTATGTTGGAAGTTTTAGTAGGCTAAACAAGTTCGGAGCCCAAGTGTTTGTGGTTCGTTTGAGAGGTTACCAGTGGGAGATGAGGACCAGCAAGAGCTTTCAGGGCTGGCACCTTTAGTGTAGGAGCAATCGCTGGACGTTCGCAATTTCGGTGTTGTGATAGCTCTGATGTGAATTAGCGAAAGGAAGCGATGATACGTCTGGACCTTTGAGTGTCTAAAGAAGTTCAGAGGCCAAGTGTTTGTGGTTCGTTTGAGAGGTTACCAGTGGGAGATGAGGACCAGCAAGAGCTTTCAGGGCTGGCACCTTTACTGTAGGAGCAATCGCTGGACGTTCGCAATTTCGGTGTTGAGCTCTGGCCAGATTGAGCAGGAGAGGCAGTGTATGTTGGAAGTTTTAGTAGGCTAAACAAGTTCGGAGCCCAAGTGTTTGTGGTTCGTTTGAGAGGTTACCAGTGGGAGATGAGGACCAGCAAGAGCTTTCAGGGCTGGCACCTTTAGTGTAGGAGTAATCGCTGGACGTTCGCAATTGCGGTGTTGAATTTTGGCCATACTGAGCAGGAGAGGCTGTGTACGTTGGAAGTTTTAGTAGGCTAAACAAGTTCAGAGGCAAGTGTTTGTGGTTCGTTTGAGAGGTTACCAGTGGGAGATGAGGACCAGCAAGAGCTTTCAGGGCTGGCACCTTTAGTGTAGGAGCAATCGCTGGACGTTCGCAATTTCGGTGTTGAGCTCTGGCCAGATTGAGCAGGAGAGGCAGTGTATGTTGGAAGTTTTAGTAGGCTAAACAAGTTCGGAGCCCAAGTGTTTGTGGTTCGTTTGAGAGGTTACCAGTGGGAGATGAGAACCAGCAAGAGCTTTCAGGGCTGGCACCTTTAGTGTAGGAGCAATCGCTGGACATTCGCATTTTTGATGTTGAGCTCTGGCCAGATTGAGCAGGAGAGGCTGTGTACGTTGGAAGTTTTAGTAGGCTAAACAAGTTCGGAGCCCAAGTGTTTGTGGTTCGTTTGAGAGGTTACCAGTGGGAGATGAGGACCAGCAAGAGCTTTCAGGGCTGGCACCTTTAGTGTAGGAGCAATCGCTGGACGTTCGCAATTTCGGTGTTGAGCTCTGGCCAGATTGAGCAGGAGAGGCAGTGTACGTTGGAAGTTTTAGTAGGCTAAACAAGTTCGGAGCCCAAGTGTTTGTGGTTCGTTTGAGAGGTTACCAGTGGGAGATGAGGACCAGCAAGAGCTTTCAGGGCTGGCACCTTTAGTGTAGGAGCAATCGCTGGACGTTCGCAATTTCGGTGTTGAGCTCTGGCCAGATTGAGCAGGAGAGGCAGTGTATGTTGGAAGTTTTTAGTAGGCTAAACAAGTTCAGAGGCCAAGTGTTTGTGGTTCGTTTGAGAGGTTACCAGTGGGAGATGAGGACCAGCAAGAGCTTTCAGGGCTGGCACCTTTAGTGTAGGAGCAATCGCTGGACGTTCGCAATTTCGGTGTTGAGCTCTGGCCAGATTGAGCAGGAGAGGCAGTGTACGTTGGAATTTTTAGTAGGCTAAACAAGTTCAGAGGCCAAGTGTTTGTGGTTCGTTTGAGAGGTTACCAGTGGGAGATGAGAACCAGCAAGAGCTTTCAGGTCTGGCACCTTTAGTGTAGGAGCAATCGCTGGACATTCGCATTTTTGATGTTGAGCTCTGGCCAGATTGAGCAGGAGAGGCTGTGTACGTTGGAATTTTTAGTAGGCTAAACAAGTTCGGAGCCCAAGTGTTTGTGGTTCGTTTGAGAGGTTACCAGTGGGAGATGAGGACCAGCAAGAGCTTTCAGGGCTGGCACCTTTAGTGTAGGAGCAATCGCTGGACGTTCGCAATTTCGGTGTTGAGCTCTGGCCAGATTGAGCAGGAGAGGCAGTGTACGTTGGAAGTTTTAGTAGGCTAAACAAGTTCGGAGGCCAAGTGTTTGTGGTTCGTTTGAGAGGTTACCAGTGGGAGATGAGAACCAGCAAGAGCTTTCAGGGCTGGCACCTTTAGTGTAGGAGCAATCGCTGGACGTTCGCAATTTCGGTGTTGAGCTCTGGCCAGATTGAGCAGGAGAGGCTGTGTACGTTGCAAGTTTTAGTAGGCTAAACAAGTTCAGAGGCCAAGTGTTTGTGGTTCGTTTGAGAGGTTACCAGTGGGAGATGAGGACCAGCAAGAGCTTTCAGGGCTGGCACCTTTAGTGTAGGAGCAATCGCTGGAACGTTCGCAATTTCGGTGTTGAGCTCTGATGTGAATTAGCGAAAGGAAGCGATGATACGTCTGGACCTTTGAGTGTCTAAAGAAGTTCAGAGGCCAAGTGTTTGTGGTTCGTTTGAGAGGTTACCAGTGGGAGATGAGGACCAGCAAGAGCTTTCAGGGTTGGCAGAATTATTGTAGGAGCAATCGCTGGACGTTCGCAATTTCGGTGTTGAGCTCTGGCCAGATTGAGCAGGAGAGGCAGTGTATGTTGGAAGTTTTAGTAGGCTAAACAAGTTCGGAGCCCAAGTGTTTGTGGTTCGTTTGAGAGGTTACCAGTGGGAGATGAGGACCAGCAAGAGCTTTCAGGGCTGGCACCTTTAGTGTAGGAGCAATCGCTGGACGTTCGCAATTTCGGTGTTGAGCTCTGATGTGAATTAGCGAAAGGAAGCGATGATACGTCTGGACCTTTGAGTGTCTAAAGAAGTTCAGAGGCCAAGTGTTTGTGGTTCGTTTGAGAGGTTACCAGTGGGAGATGAGGACCAGCAAGAGCTTTCAGGGCTGGCACCTTTAGTGTAGGAGCAATCGCTGGACGTTCGCAATTTCGGTGTTGAGCTCTGGCCAGATTGAGCAGGAGAGGCAGTGTATGTTGGAAGTTTTAGTAGGCTAAACAAGTTCGGAGCCCAAGTGTTTGTGGTTCGTTTGAGAGGTTACCAGTGGGAGATGAGGACCAGCAAGAGCTTTCAGGGCTGGCACCTTTAGTGTAGGAGTAATCGCTGGACGTTCGCAATTTCGGTGTTGAATTTTGGCCATACTGAGCAGGAGAGGCTGTGTACGTTGGAAGTTTTAGTAGGCTAAACAAGTTCAGAGGCCAAGTGTTTGTGGTTCGTTTGAGAGGTTACCAGTGGGAGATGAGGACCAGCAAGAGCATTCAGGGCTGGCACCTTTAGTGTAGGAGCAATCGCTGGACGTTCGCAATTTCGGTGTTGAGCTCTGGCCAGATTGAGCAGGAGAGGCAGTGTATGTTGGAAGTTTTAGTAGGCTAAACAAGTTCAGAGGCCAAGTGTTCGTGGTTCGTTTGAGAGGTTACCAGTGGGAGATGAGGACCAGCAAGAGCTTTCAGGTCTGGCACCTTATAGTGTAGGAGCAATCGCTGGACATTCGCATTTTTGATGTTGAGCTCTGGCCAGATTGAGCAGGAGAGGCTGTGTACGTTGGAAGTTTTAGTAGGCTAAACAAGTTCAGAGGCCAAGTGTTTGTGGTTCGTTGTGGAGGTTACCAGTGGGAGATGAGGACCAGCAAGAGCTTTCAGGGCTGGCACCCTTTAGTGTAGGGAGCAATCGCTGGAACGTTTCGCAATTTCGGTGTTGAGCTCTGGCCAGATTGAGCAGGAGAGGCAGTGTACGTTGGAAGTTTTAGTAGGCTAAACAAGTTCGGAGGCCAAGTGTTTGTGGTTCGTTTGAGAGGTTACCAGTGGGAGATGAGAACCAGCAAGAGCTTTCAGGGCTGGCACCTTTAGTGTAGGAGCAATCGCTGGACGTTCGCAATTTCGGTGTTGAGCTCTGGCCAGATTGAGCAGGAGAGGCAGTGTACGTTGGAAGTTTAGTAGGCTAAACAAGTTCGGAGCCCAAGTGTTTGTGGTTCGTTTGAGAGGTTACCAGTGGGAGATGAGGACCAGCAAGAGCTTTCAGGGCTGGCACCTTTAGTGTAGGAGCAATCGCTGGACGTTCGCAATTTCGGTGTTGAGCTCTGGCCAGATTTGAGCAGGAGAGGGCAGTGTACGTTGGAGTTTTAGTAGGCTAAACAAGTTCGGAGCCCAAGTGTTTGTGGTTCGTTTGAGAGGTTACCAGTGGGGAGATGAGGACCAGCAAGAGCTTTCAGGGCTGGCACCTTTAGTGTAGGAGCAATCGCTGGACGTTCGCAATTTTCGGTGTTGAGCTCTGGCCAGATTGAGCAGGAGAGGCAGTGTACGTTGGAAGTTTTAGTAGGCTAAACAAGTTCGGAGCCCAAGTGTTTGTGGTTCGTTTGAGAGGTTACCAGTGGGAGATGAGGACCAGCAAGAGCTTTCAGGGCTGGCACCTTTAGTGTAGGAGCAATCGCTGGACGTTCGCAATTTCGGTGTTGAGCTCTGGCCAGATTGAGCAGGAGAGGCAGTGTACGTTGGAAGTTTTAGTAGGCTAAACAAGTTCGGAGCCCAAGTGTTTGTGGTTCGTTTGAGAGGTTACCAGTGGGAGATGAGGACCAGCAAGAGCTTTCAGGGCTGGCACCTTTAGTGTAGGAGCAATCGCTGGACGTTCGCAATTTCGGTGTTGAGCTCTGATGTGAATTAGCGAAAGGAAGCGATGATACGTCTGGACCTTTGAGTGTCTAAAGAAGTTCAGAGGCCAAGTGTTGTGGTTCGTTTGAGAGGTTACCAGTGGGAGATGAGGACCAGCAAGAGCTTTCAGGGTTGGCAGAATTATTGTAGGAGCAATCGCTGGACGTTCGCAATTTCGGTGTTGAATTTTGGCCAGATTGAGCAGGAGAGGGCTGTGTACGTTGGAAGTTTTAGTAGGCTAAACAAGTTCAGAGGCCAAGTGTTTGTGGTTCGTTTGAGAGGTTACCAGTGGGAGATGAGGACCAGCAAGAGCTTTCAGGGCTGGCACCTTTAGTGTAGGAGCAATCGCTGGACGTTCGCAATTTCGGTGTTGAGCTCTGGCCAGATTGAGCAGGAGAGGCTGTGTATGTTGGAAGTTTTAGTAGGCTAAACAAGTTCGGAGGCCAAGTGTTTGTGGTTCGTTTGAGAGGTTACCAGTGGGAGATGAGGACCAGCAAGAGCTTTCAGGGCTGGCACCTTTAGTGTAGGAGCAATCGCTGGACGTTCGCAATTTCGGTGTTGAGCTCTGATGTGAATTAGCGAAAGGAAGCGATGATACGTCTGGACCTTTGAGTGTCTAAAGAAGTTCGGAGCCCAAGTGTTTGTGGTTCGTTTGAGAGGTTACCAGTGGGAGATGAGGACCAGCAAGAGCTTTCAGGGTTGGCAGAATTATTGTAGGAGCAATCGCTGGACGTTCGCAATTTCGGTGTTGAGCTCTGGCCAGATTGAGCAGGAGAGGCAGTGTATGTTGGAAGTTTTAGTAGGCTAAACAAGTTCGGAGCCCAAGTGTTTTGTGGTTCGTTTGAGAGGTTACCAGTGGGAGATGAGGACCAGCAAGAGCTTTCAGGGCTGGCACCTTTAGTGTAGGAGCAATCGCTGGACGTTCGCAATTTCGGTGTTGAGCTCTGATGTGAATTAGCGAAAGGAAGCGATGATACGTCTGGACCTTTGAGTGTCTAAAGAAGTTCAGAGGCCAAGTGTTTGTGGTTCGTTTGAGAGGTTACCAGTGGAGATGAGGACCAGCAAGAGCTTTCAGGGTTGGCAGAATTAGTGTAGGAGCAATCGCTGGACGTTCGCAATTTCGGTGTTGAGCTCTGGCCAGATTAAGCAGGAGAGGCAGTGTATGTTGGAAGTTTTAGTAGGCTAACCAAGTTCGGAGCCCAGTGTTTGTGGTTCGTTTGAGAGGTTACCAGTGGGAGATGAGGACCAGCAAGAGCTTTCAGGGCTGGCACCTTTAGTGTAGGAGCAATCGCTGGACATTCGCATTTTTGATGTTGAGCTCTGGCCAGATTGAGCAGGAGAGGCTGTGTACGTTGGAAGTTTTAGTAGGCTAAACATTTTCGGAGGCCAAGTGTTTGTGGTTCGTTTGAGAGGTTACCAGTGGGAGATGAGGACCAGCAAGAGCTTTCAGGGCTGGCACCTTTAGTGTAGGAGCAATCGCTGGACGTTCGCAATTTCGGTGTTGAGCTCTGGCCAGATTGAGCAGGAGAGGCAGTGTACGTTGGAAGTTTTAGTAGGCTAAACAAGTTCGGAGGCCAAGTGTTTGTGGTTCGTTTGAGAGGTTACCAGTGGGAGATGAGGACCAGCAAGAGCTTTCAGGGCTGGCACCTTTAGTGTAGGAGCAATCGCTGGACGTTCGCAATTTCGGTGTTGAGCTCTGGCCAGATTGAGCAGGAGAGGCAGTGTATGTTGGAAGTTTTAGTAGGCTAAACAAGTTCAGAGGCCAAGTGTTTGTGGTTCGTTTGAGAGGTTACCAGTGGGAGATGAGGACCAGCAAGAGCTTTCAGGGCTGGCACCTTTAGTGTAGGAGCAATCGCTGGACGTTCGCAATTTCGGTGTTGAGCTCTGGCCAGATTGAGCAGGAGAGGCTGTGTACGTTGGAAGTTTTAGTAGGCTAAACAAGTTCAGAGGCCAAGTGTTTGTGGTTCGTTTGAGAGGTTACCAGTGGGAGATGAGGACCAGCAAGAGCTTTCAGGGCTGGCACCTTTAGTGTAGGAGCAATCGCTGGACGTTCGCAATTTCGGTGTTGAGCTCTGGCCAGATTGAGCAGGAGAGGCTGTGGACGTTGGAAGTTTTAGTAGGCTAAACAAGTTCAGAGGCCAAGTGTTTGTGGTTCGTTTGAGAGGTTACCAGTGGGAGATGAGGACCAGCAAGAGCTTTCAGGGCTGGCACCTTTAGTGTAGGAGCAATCGCTGGACGTTCGCAATTTCGGTGTTGAGCTCTGATGTGAATTAGCGAAAGGAAGCGATGATACGTCTGGACCTTTGAGTGTCTAAAGAAGTTCAGAGGCCAAGTGTTTGTGGTTCGTTTGAGAGGTTACCAGTGGAGATGAGGACCAGCAAGAGCTTTCAGGGCTGCACCTTTAGTGTAGGAGCAATCGCTGGACGTTCGCAATTTCGGTGTTGAGCTCTGGCCAGATTGAGCAGGAGAGGCAGTGTATGTTGGAAGTTTTAGTAGGCTAAACAAGTTCGGAGCCCAAGTGTTTGTGGTTCGTTTGAGAGGTTACCAGTGGGAGATGAGAACCAGCAAGAGCTTTCAGGCTGGCACCTTTACTGTAGGAGCAATCGCTGGACGTTCGCAATTTCGGTGTTGAGCTCTGGCCAGATTGAGCAGGAGAGGCTGTGTACGTTGGAAGTTTTAGTAGGCTAAACAAGTTCAGAGGCCAAGTGTTTGTGGTTCGTTTGAGAGGTTACCAGTGGGAGATGAGGACCAGCAAGAGCTTTCAGGGCTGGCACCTTTAGTGTAGGAGCAATCGCTGGACGTTCGCAATTTCGGTGTTGAGCTCTGGCCAGATTGAGCAGGAGAGGCTGTGTATGTTGGAAGTTTTAGTAGGCTAAACAAGTTCAGAGGCCAAGTGTTTGTGGTTCGTTTGAGAGGTTACCAGTGGGAGATGAGGGACCAGCAAGAGCTTTCAGGGCTGGCACCTTTAGTGTAGGAGCAATCGCTGGACGTTCGCAATTTCGGTGTTGAGCTCTGGCCAGATTGAGCAGGAGAGGCAGTGTACGTTGGAAGTTTTAGTAGCCTAAACAAGTTCAGAGGCCAAGTGTTTTGTGGTTCGTTTGAGAGGTTACCAGTGGGAGATGAGGACCAGCAAGAGCTTTCAGGCTGGCACCTTTACTGTAGAGCAATCGCTGGACGTTCGCAATTTCGGTGTTGAGCTCTGGCCAGATTGAGCACGAGAGGCTGTGTACGTTGGAAGTTTTAGTAGGCTAAACAAGTTCAGAGGCCAAGTGTTTGTGGTTCGTTTGAGAGGTTACCAGTGGGAGATGAGGACCAGCAAGAGCTTTCAGGGCTGGCACCTTTAGTGTAGGAGCAATCGCTGGACGTTCGCAATTTCGGTGTTGAGCTCTGATGTGAATTAGCGAAAGGAAGCGATGATACGTCTGGACCTTTGAGTGTCTAAAGAAGTTCAGAGGCCAAGTGTTTGTGGTTCGTTTGAGAGGTTACCAGTGGGAGATGAGGACCAGCAAGAGCTTTCAGGGTTGGCAGAATTAGTGTAGGAGCAATCGCTGGACGTTCGCAATTTCGGTGTTGAGCTCTGGCCAGATTGAGCAGGAGAGGCAGTGTATGTTGGAAGTTTTAGTAGGCTAAACAAGTTCGGAGCCCAAGTGTTTTGTGGTTCGTTTGAGAGGTTACCAGTGGGAGATGAGGACCAGCAAGAGCTTTCAGGGCTGGCACCTTTAGTGTAGGAGCAATCCCTGGACGTTCGCAATTTCGGTGTTGAGCTCTGATGTGAATTAGCGAAAGGAAGCGATGATACGTCTGGATCTTTGAGTGTCTAAACAAGTTCAGAGGCCAAGGTGTTTGTGGTTCGTTTGAGAGGTTACCAGTGGGAGATGAGGACCAGCAAGAGCTTTCAGGGCTGGCACCGTTAGTGTAGGAGCAATCGCTGGACGTTCGCAATTTCGGTGTTGAGCTCTGGCCAGATTGAGCAGGAGAGGCTGTGTACGTTGGAAGTTTTAGTAGGCTAAACAAGTTCAGAGGCCAAGTGTTTGTGGTTCGTTTGAGAGGTTACCAGTGGGAGATGAGGACCAGCAAGAGCTTTCAGGGCTGGCACCTTTAGTGTAGGAGCAATCGCTGGACGTTCGCAATTTCGGTGTTGAGCTCTGATGTGAATTAGCGAAAGGAAGCGATGATACGTCTGGACCTTTGAGTGTCTAAAGAAGTTCAGAGGCCAAGTGTTTGTGGTTCGTTTGAGAGGTTACCAGTGGGAGATGAGGACCAGCAAGAGCTTTCAGGGCTGGCACCTTTACTGTAGGAGCAATCGCTGGACGTTCGCAATTTCGGTGTTGAGCTCTGGCCAGATTGAGCAGGAGAGGCAGTGTATGTTGGAAGTTTTAGTAGGCTAAACAAGTTCGGAGCCCAAGTGTTTGTGTTTCGTTTGAGAGGTTACCAGTGGGAGATGAGGACCAGCAAGAGCTTTCAGGGCTGGCACCTTTAGTGTAGGAGTAATCGCTGGACGTTCGCAATTTCGGTGTTGAATTTTGGCCATACTGAGCAGGAGAGGCTGTGTACGTTGGAAGTTTTAGTAGGCTAAACAAGTTCATAGGCCAAGTGTTTGTGGGTTCGTTTGAGAGGTTACCAGTGGGAGATGAGGACCAGCAAGAGCTTTCAGGGCTGGCACCTTTAGTGTAGGAGCAATCGCTGGACGTTCGCAATTTCGGTGTTGAGCTCTGGCCAGATTGAGCAGGAGAGGCAGTGTACGTTGGAAGTTTTAGTAGGCTAAACAAGTTCGGAGCCCAAGTGTTTGTGGTTCGTTTGAGAGGTTACCAGTGGGAGATGAGGACCAGCAAGAGCTTTCAGGGCTGGCACCTTTAGTGTAGGAGCAATCGCTGGACATTCGCATTTTTGATATTGAGCTCTGGCCAGATTGAGCAGGAGAGGCTGTGTACGTTGGAAGTTTTAGTAGCCTAAACAAGTTCGGAGCCCAAGTGTTTGTGGTTCGTTTGAGAGGTTACCAGTGGGAGATGAGGACCAGCAAGAGCTTTCAGGGCTGGCACCTTTAGTGTAGGAGCAATCGCTGGACGTTCGCAATTTCGGTGTTGAGCTCTGGCCAGATTGAGCAGGGAGAGGCAGTGTACGTTGGAAGTTTTAGTAGGCTAAACAAGTTCGGAGGCCAAGTGTTTGTGGTTCGTTTGAGAGGTTACCAGTGGGAGATGAGGACCAGCAAGAGCTTTCAGGGCTGGCACCTTTAGTGTAGGAGCAATCGCTGGACGTTCGCAATTTCGGTGTTGAGCTCTGGCCAGATTGAGCAGGAGAGGCTGTGTACGTTGGAAGTTTTAGTAGGCTAAACAAGTTCAGAGGCCAAGTGTTTGTGGTTCGTTTGAGAGGTTACCAGTGGGAGATGAGGACCAGCAAGAGCTTTCAGGGCTGGCACCTTTAGTGTAGGAGCAATCGCTGGACGTTCGCAATTTCGGTGTTGAGCTCTGATGTGAATTAGCGAAAGGAAGCGATGATACGTCTGGACCTTTGAGTGTCTAAAGAAGTTCAGAGGCCAAGTGTTTGTGGTTCGTTTGAGAGGTTACCAGTGGGAGATGAGGACCAGCAAGAGCTTTCAGGGCTGGCACCTTTACTGTAGGAGCAATCGCTGGACGTTCGCAATTTCGGTGTTGAGCTCTGGCCAGATTGAGCAGGAGAGGCAGTGTATGTTGGAAGTTTTAGTAGGCTAAACAAGTTCGGAGCCCAAGTGTTTGTGGTTCGTTTGAGAGGTTACCAGTGGGAGATGAGGACCAGCAAGAGCTTTCAGGGCTGGCACCTTTAGTGTAGGAGCAATCGCTGGACGTTCGCAATTTCGGTGTTGAGCTCTGGCCAGATTGAGCAGGAGAGGCAGTGTACGTTGGAAGTTTTAGTAGGCTAAACAAGTTCAGAGGCCAAGTGTTGTGGTTCGTTTGAGAGGTTACCAGTGGGAGATGAGGACCAGCAAGAGCTTTCAGGGCTGGCACCTTTAGTGGTAGGAGCAATCGCTGGACGTTCGCAATTTCGGTGTTGAGCTCTGGCCAGATTGAGCAGGAGAGGCTGTGTACGTTGGAAGTTTTAGTAGCCTAAACAAGTTCGGAGCCCAAGTGTTTGTGGTTCGTTTGAGAGGTTACCAGTGGGAGATGAGGACCAGCAAGAGCTTTCAGGGCTGGCACCTTTAGTGTAGGAGCAATCGCTGGACGTTCGCAAA
>NW_026777073.1:15000-137831 GCF_030936135.1 Gavia stellata
CCTAACCCTAACCCGAACCCGAACCCGAACCCGAAGCCTAACCCTAAATCTAACCCTAACCTGAATCCTAACCCTAACCCGATCCCTAACCCTAATCCTAACCCTAACCCTAACCCTAACCCTAACCCTAAACCTAACCCGAACCCTAACCCTAACCCCTAACCCTCACCCTAACCCGTACCCTAACCCTAACCCGTACCCTAACCCGTACCCTAACCCCTAACCCCTAACCCGAACCCTGACCCCTAACCCTAAGCGTAACCCTATAAATAGCTTACCCTTATGTTCCCAATCCAGATCCACCTGAGCTAGTTCAATTCTAGCAGCCTGGTCCACCTGCTCATTGTTTTGATATTCTTTAGCGGCACGACTCTTGGGTACGTGAGCATCTACGTGACATAGAGGTTCTCTACCCGAGCAGGAATATCTTGCCATAATTCAGCAGCCCAGATGGGTTTACCTGCGCACTGCCAGTTTGTCTGCTTACATTGCTGTAGCCACCCCCACAGAGCATTTGCCACCATCCATGAATCAGTATAAAGTACTGGCCATTCTCCTAGCTCAGCAATATCTAAAGCCAGCTGAATGGCTGTCACCTCTGCAAATTGACTTGATTCACTTTGTCCTTCAGCAGTTTCTGCAACTTGTCGTGTAGGACTCCACACGACAGCTTTCCACCTTCAATGTTTTCCCAGAATATGACAGGATCCGTCTGTAAACAGGGCATATTGCTTCTCATTCTCCTGTAATTTACTGACACTCTGAATTTTCAGCCTTCTGGCGAGTACATGATCGCTTCCAGTATACCCAGGCAGTCAGGGTTTCCCATGCAAGCCCGCTGCGTTATCAGTGCGACCCACTTACTCCATGTAGCATCAGTTGCATGACGCATAGAGGGGATCTTCCCTTTGAACATCCAGCCCAGCACAGGCAATCGAGGGGCCAAAAAGAGCTGTGCTTCAGTACCAACTACTTCTGAAGCAGCTCAAATTCCTTCATATGCCTCCAATATTTCTTTTTCAGTTGGAGTGTAATGGGCTTCAGATCCCCTATATCCCTGGCTCCAAAACCCTAGAGGTCAATCTTGAGTCTCTCCAGGCGCTTTCTGCCAGAGGCTCCAGGTGGGGCCGTTATCCCCGCCTGAGGTGTAAGGCACGTTTTTCACATCTTGTCTTGTCCAGACTGGCCCAAGCGCTACTGCACGAACTATCTCCCATTTAATTTGTTCAAAGGCTTGCTGCTGCTCAGGGCCACATCCAATCTCGTTCTTCTTCCAGGTCACTTGATAGAGAGGGCTTACCATCAGACTATAACCTGGAATATGCATTCTCCAGAAACCCACAACACCTAAGAAAGCTTGTGTTTCCTTTTTGTTAGTTGGTGGAGACATGGCTGTTACTTTATTGATCACATCCATTGGGATATGATGATGCCCATCCTGCCATTTTATTCCTAAAAACTAAATTTCCTGTGCAGGCCCTTTGACCTTACTTTGTTTTATAGCAAAACCAGCTTTCAAAAGAATCTGTATTATTCTCCTCCCTTTCTCAAACACTTCCTCTGCTGTGTTGCCCCACACAATGTCATCAATATATTGCAGGTGTTCAGGAGCTTCACCTTGTTCCAGTACACTCTGTATCAATCCATAACAAATGATGGGACTATGTTTCCACCCCTGGGGCAGTCGATTCCAGGTGTACTAGGTAACCCTTTGTGAAAGCAAATTGTGGCCTGCACTCTGCTGCCAGAGGGATCGAGAAAAACACATTGGTGATATGTATTGTTGCATATCGTTGGTCAGCCTTTGACTCCAGTTCATATTGAAGTTCTAGCATGTCTGGTATGGCAGCACTCAGCGGCGGTGTGACTTTGTTCAGGCCTCGATAGTCCACTGTTAGCCTCCACTCTCCGTTAGATTTTTGCATGGGCCATATGGGAGTAATAAAGGGTGAATGAGTCTTACTGATCACTCCTTGACTTTCCAGTTGATGGATCAACTTACGGATGGGAACCAGGGAGTCTCGATTGGTGCGATATTGTCGCTGGTGCACTGACATGGTAGCAATTGGCACCTGCTGTTCTTTAACTTGCAGCAACCCCACCACAGAAGGATCCTCTGAGAGACCAGGCAAGCTAGACAGCTGTTTAATTTCCTCCATACTCAAAGCAGCTTTACCAAAAGCCCACTGGTACCCTTTTGGGTCTTTGAAGTACCGTCTCCTGAGATAGTCTATGCCAAGGATGCATGGAGCCTCTGGACCAGTCACAATAGGGTGCTTTTGCCACTCATTCCCAGTTAGGCTTACTTCAGCCTCCAACACAGACAGTTCTTGGGATGCCCTCGTCACTCCAGAAATACAGATGGATTCTACCCCCTTGCAATCTGATGGAATTAGAGTACACTGTGCACCGATGTCCACTAGAGCTTTATACTCCCGTGGGGCTGATGTGCCAGGCCATCGAATCCACACAGTCCAGTAAACCCGATTGTCCCTTTCCTCCGCCTGACTGAAGGCAGGGCCCCTCTGTTCCTGGTCTGAGTCTTCATTACTTGATTTTTGTAACTGCATAACAGAAGTCCTTTTATCAGGATCAAAAGTACCGTCAGCTCTTCTACTCTGTCCAACAGACACTGGAGCAGTAACTTTTCTGGATGGATGCTTTTTGGCTGTTGTTTTCCCTTGTAGTTCCTGCACCCGAGCTTCTAGTCTCCAGGCAGGTTCACCATCCCACTTCCTTATGTCCCCCCCCACCAGTCATGCAGGAAGAACCACAGGGTTGCACATAGTGTGCGCCACCGGTACCCTTTCGCTTGAACAGGAAAAGGCTGACTCTTAATAGCTGAGGCCTTGGTTGGAGTGCATGAGGAAAACCTACCCTTCTCAGCTTGCTCGAACATATTTTGGGTCAGTCTGTGTCTGTCCACAGCCGAGACACAAGCACACATGGAGGGAGCAAGATTATCTTCGTATTCCTGGAGCTGCCTGGCCAGTTCATCTATAGTTGGTGCCTCAGTGTCTGTACAGCTCATTATTGCCAGGGTGTGGGTGTATGACGTCGCTGCATTTTGTACAAACTTGCGCCACATGGACCGTGTGCACTGGATTTCATCCGGGTCTCTGGATGTCTGGTCATTATAGATCACCTCCAACATGGCTAATTCCCTCAGATACTGGATGTGCCCCTCAACGTTGGTCCATTTCCTTCGAGAATTTGCAAGTTCTTCTTTGAAGGGATACCTGTCCTTCACACTTGACAGGAGTCGCCATCAAAGACTGAAGACTCCTGCTTTTATTCCAATCCCTTTGTCAATGGCCTTATCCTTAGCAAGGGATCCCAACTGCTGGGCTTCCTTATCCTCTAATTCCTGACTACTGGCCCCAATATCCCAGCATCGAAGCAACCAGCTGAGAATTAGCTCATCTGGTTGATGGCTAAAATCTTTTCACATATCTCGCAGCTCACTTAGGGATAGGGAGTGGGTGGTTTCTGTTTCATTGATTATTTCGATCTCTTCCTCCTCCTGTTCTTGTGACTGCTCTGCCACAGAACAGGCTGCCTCTTCTGATTCTTTCTCCTGCTCCCTCTTAGGAGAAGCTTCTTCATCCCTTACTAAACTTCCGCTTCCATTGTTTCCTTTTAGTTATACGGGTGACTGATACTGTGCCTGGTTTAGCCACAGTGTCTGTTGGTTTGTTTTCCCTCTCTTCTCCCTGAGGTTTGGTAGATACTGGCCAGGGCCCAGCACAGTGCTCTAAGTTGTGCAACTTTGGAGTAGCCACGGCATTTAGTTTTCAAACATTGTATCATTTCATCAGGATCTTGTGGTTGTTCAGGAGTGAAGTTCCAGACCATTGGAGCTGAGAAGTTCTCTAGATACCTGTCCATATTCTCCCACATGCCGTGCCACCCATGACCATACTCTCACGGAGCCTGCGTCATATTCCTAAATTGCTTGTTAACCTTAGACAAAACTGAAGCGATATTTCTAAGAAATACCAATAGAAGTATTTTAACTACCCAAGGATGTTCAACATACTGAGAAGTCGTTGTAACGAAGGAGACAACATCACAGAATAAGGTAGCAAGGGTTCCGTACTGTATATCCTCCACAAAAAACCTCTCAGAGGAAGACGTATAATTGTTAAATGTCTCCATGAGATGGTACCCAAAGTACAGTAATGGCTTCAGTACAGAGACCAAATACCAGATTAAGCTCAAGGTCAGTGTTTTAATAACAAACCTCCCAGGCAAAACATCATTAATCACTACAGAGCACAGCAAACTGGAAAAGTCAACACCAATCTTTAACAGGTACAGCAAAAAAAAAAAAAAAAGAGCATGGTGCAGATCAAATAAACTCATGTCGAGAACAGATGAATCAATATTGTGACCTGTAACTTTTAACAAATAGAAACCCCTTCTAATATGCTTTGTTGAATCTGTTACTATCTCAAACCTTTTGAGCCCCACGTTGGGTGCCAAAAAGTGGTTTAAGCTCAGCTGGCAAATAAGCACCACACAGCCGCTTGCTCACTGCCCCCCTGCCCCAGTGGGATGGGGGAGAGAATCAGAAAACTAAAAGTGAGAAAGCTCGTGGGTTGAGTTAAGAACAGTTTGATAAATGAAATAAAATAAAATAAAATAATAATAATAATAAAAATTGTAATGAAAAGGAAAATAACAACAACAAAAAAACCTAAGAAAGACAAATGATGCAAATGAAAACAATTTCTCACCACCCTCTGACCAATGCCCAGCCTGTCCCCAGGCAGTGGTCCCCCGGCCAGCTTTCCCCCTAGTTTATATACTGAGCATGACATCATATGGTATGGAATATCCCTTTGGTCAGCTGGGGTCAGCTGTCCCAGCTGTGTCCCCTCCCAACTTCTTGTGTACCCCCAGCTACTCGCTGGTGGAGTGGTGTGAGAAGCAGAAAAGGCCTTGACTCTGTGTAAGCACTGCTCAGCAGTAACAGAATCACAGAATCACAGAATCACTAAGGTTGGAAAAGACCTGTAAGATCATCAAGTCCAACCTAAAAAAAAACCAAAACCAAAACAAAACACAAAAACCACAAAAAACCACACACACAAAAAAACCCAAACAAACAAAAAAAAAACCAAACCACACACACCAACCCACCCAACACCACACAGCACCATGCCCATCAAGCCACATCCCACAATGCCACATCCACACGCTCCTTGAATACCTCCAGGGAGGGTGACTCTACCACCTCCCTGGGCAGCCTGTTCCAATGTTTCACTACTCTCTCAGTAAAGAACTTTTTCCTAATATCTAGCCTGAACCTCCCCTGGCGCAACTTGAGGCCATTTCCTCTAGTCCTGTCACTAGTCACTTGGGAGAAGAGACCAACACCCACCTCTCTGCAACCTCCTTTCAGGTAGTTGTAGAGAGCGATAAGGTCTCCCCTCAGCCTCCTCTTCTCCAGGCTAAACAACCCCAGCTCCCTCAGCCGCTCCTCATAAGACTTGTGTTCCAGACCCCTCACCAGCTTCGTCGCCCTTCTCTGGACACGCTCCAGCACCTCAATGTCTTTCTTGTAGTGAGGGGCCCAAAACTGAACACAGTATTCGAGGTGCGGCCTCACCAGAGCCGAGTACAGAGGATCACCTCCCTGCTCCTGCTGGCCACACTATACAGGCCAGGATGCTGTTGGCCTTCTTGGCCACCTGGGCACACTGCTGGCTCATATTCAGCCGGCTGTCAATCAACACCCCCAGGTCCTTTTCTGCGGGGGAGCTTTCCAGCCACTCATCCCCAAGCCTGTAGCGTTGCCTGGGGTTGTTGCGGCCAAAGTGTAGAACCCGGCACTTGGCCTTATTGAACTTCATCCGGTTGGCCTCAGCCCATCGATCCAGCCTGTCCAGATCCCTCTGCAGAGCCTTCCTACCCTCAAGCAGATCAACACTCCCTCCCAACTTGGTGAAAACATATCTGTATTATCAACACTGTTTTCAGCACAAATCCAAAACATAGCTCCATACTAGCTACTATGAAGAAAATTAACTCTATCCCAGCCAAAACCAGCACATCTAGGCATCTGCTAGCTGCTGGAAGTGCTCAGCTTCGTGCTGCTGCCAGCACTCTGTTTCATGCTGCTGCCCACCTCTGCAGCATGGGGTTTTATGGAGGGCGGCAGGTTATGACCTCAAAAGAGCCGATCGGTGATGCCCATGATGACCTCGGAGGGTCTACCCAGGAGGGGGCTGCAGTGCCACCTGAGAGTGAGAAACCCTGTTGGTTAGCCCATGCCCACACCTGCAGTTCGCAGAGAGAAGGGGCCCAGAAGCACCTGGGAGCACAGAAAGCACCTCCTTTGGCTGCCCCGGCAAGCTGCTGTGCCATTACACACCTCCTTCTGTGCCAGGCGGTGCCTGTACTCTGGGCAGGAAGGTAGTTTTGTGAGAATTTGGAGAGTTGTAACACTGAATTAGATCAGGGAATTGCATTTGGCACTTGGGCCTTGCCAGCTGCTGGTGGCAGTGAGCCGTGGTGCTTGAGAACAGGCTGCAGTTCCACGTGGGTTAGCCCAGAGGCAGTGCCAGTTTAAGTGCTCCCCCCTGAAACCCAGTGTGCAGGTGCTGCAGACAAGCCCTGAGACACGGGCTCAGCCCTTGGCCCCACATAAGGCTCCTCAGCCACCTCCTGGACATGTGGCAGCCTGCAGGATGGAGCTGTGAGAACACTGTGCGCAGCCCCCAGGGGTGACTGTCAGGGAGCTGGGCATGTGGGTACTGCACAGAGCCTTGTGGGACTGGAAAGGGAGTGGAGACCCCACTGCTGACCAGGCTCCCCGGGCTGGGATCAAGCCACCTGCTGTGCAGGTCCCGTCAGGCTGGAGGACCACCCAGTGCAGACTCCAACATCTACATACATCCAGGGCTGATCAGACACATGCGTTTTCACATGGTGCTAACAGAGACAACTCTGTGCATCATGGAAATGATCAGCAGCCAGGGGAGGCGGCTCTGTCTCTCAAGTCATGCTGCTGTTCTGGCCTCACTCCCTGCCTCTCTGCCTCCCTCCTCCCAGTGCTGGGGCCAGCTGCTGTCCCCAGGCCAGGAAGAGCTGCTGCAGACACCCAGAGTGCTCGCCGGTGAGCCCTGTACCACCTCCTCTGCCTTCCTAGCTGCCCAGGGATGTTCCTTAGCCCACGGCCGTCTGGGCACTGAGGAATGTGCTGCCCCTGGTGAGCAGCTGGGTGGGGGCTGCTCCACATCATCGAATCATAGAATGACTTGGCTTGTAAGGGACCTTTAAAGATCATCTAGTCCAACCCCACTGCCATGGGCAGGGACATCTTTCACTAGATAAGGTTGCTCAAAGCCCCATCCAACCTGACCTTGAACATTTCCAAAGATGGGGCATCCACAACTTCTCTGGGCAACCTCTTCCAATGACTCACCATCCTTTCCGTAAAACATTTCTTCCTTATGTCCAAGCTAAACCTACCCTCTTTCAGTTCAAAATCGTTGCCCCTTGTCCTGTCACTACAAGCCTTGGTAAAAAGTCTCCCTCCAGCTTTCTTCTAATCCCCCTTTATATACTGAAAGGCCACAGAAAGGTCTGCCCAGAGCCTTCTCTTCTCCAGGCTGAACAACCCCAGCTCTCTCAGCCTTTCTTCAGAGCAGAGATGTTCCAGACCTTGGATCATTTTTGTGGCCCTCCTCGGGACTTGTTATGGAACATCTCAAAACACAAGGTCAAAAAGTAAATGAAAAGAATGGAAAGAATGTAAGGAAGATACTTAGTAATGAGTGTACCTGGTATTTAGACATATTAATGATAAAAACTGTCTCCACTGACTAATAATAAGGATCAACACAAGGACGAATTCTAGGAAAGTAGAACAGAGAGCCAAAATAGTATCCTGAGGCGAACTTAGCTAATTAGAATAGAAAAATCCTAGTCCATTTTTATGTATATTACATGTAAATGAGTTAGAGCATGCGCAAATGTTTTATGTTGTTTAAATGAGAGTCAGCAATTTTTATAACCACTGAGTCCAAGACCTCTGGAGTGGAGGATCGCGATGGGGGACGCCAGTATCGGCGAAGGGGCACCCTGGTGTTGTTACAAATCTGTTACAAAACCTTTTAAACTCCCGATTTTCTACCTCTCCCCCCGAGCGGCACAGGGGGACGGGGAATGGGGGTTGCGGTCAGTTCATCACACGTTGTTTCTGCCGCTCCTTCCTCCTCACACCCTTCCCCTGCTCCAGCGTGGGGTCCCTCCCACAGGAGACAGTTCTCCACGAACTTCTCCAACGTGGGTTCTTCCCACGGGCTGCAGTTCTTCACGAACTGCTCCAGCATGGGTCCGTTCCATGGGGTGCAGTCCTTCAGGAACAGACTGCTCCAATGTGGGTCCCCCGTGGGATCGCAAGTCCTGCCAGCAAACCTGCTCCAGCGTGGGCTCCTCTCTCCACGGCTCCACAGGTCCTGCCAGGAGCCTGCTCCAGCATGGGCTTCCCACAGGATCACAGCCTCCTTCGGGCATCCACCTGCTCCAGCGTGGAGTCCTCCACGGGCTGCAGGTGGATATCTGCTCCACCGTGGACCTCCATGGGCTGCAGGGGGACAACCTGCTTCACCATGGTCTTCACCACGGGCTGCAGGGGAATCTCTGCTCTGGCGCCTGGAGCCTCTCCTCCCCCTCCTTCTTCACTGACCTTGGTGTCTGCAGAGTTGTTTCTCTCACATATTCTCACTCCTGTCTTCTCCGGCTGCTGTTTCCCAGTTTTTCCCCCCCTTCTTAAATATGTTATCGCAGAGGCGCTACCACTGTTGCTGATTAGCTCAGCCTTAGCCAGTGGCAGATCCGTCTTGAAGTCTGCTGGCATTGGCTCTATCAGACATAGGAGAAGCTTCTAGCAGCTTCTCACAGAAGCCACCCCTGTAGCCCCCCCTGCTACCAAAGCGCTGCCACGCAAACCCAATACAATCTTTTAAACTTTCTGGGACTTAATGGGTACAAAGTATCCAGAAACAAAGCACAAGTAGCAAGTCAATTGTAATATATCTGGGCTTTGAAATTTCAAAAGGACAACGACAGTTGGGAACAAACCGAAAAGAAGCCATCTGTAGTACACCAGAACCGAAAAACGTTCATGAATTGAGGGCCTTTCTGGGAATGACTGGATGGTGCAGGCTATGGATCATGAACTATGCTCTAATAGCTAAGCCATTGTATGAGGCCCAGAAAGGGACGCCTCCCTTTGAGTGGGGCCCAGAACAATGAAGGGCCTTTAAAGATCTGAAACAGGCCCTGATGACTGCTCCTGCTTTGGGACTTCCGAATTTGACTAAAGATTTCCAGTTGTTTGTTCATGAAAGGCAGCATCTGGCACTGGGAGTGCTGACCCAACGGATGGGAAGCTGGAAGCGACCAGTGGGGTACTTTTCCAAGCAACTGGACACAGTAAGTACAGGATGGCCCACCTGTCTTCGGGCAGTCGCTGCTACGGTAATGCTCATACAGGAAGCCCGAAAGTTAACTCTGGGACGGACAATAGTGGTATATGTACCACGTATGGTGGTGACTGTTTTGGAACAAAAAGGGGGGTCACTGGCTTTCTCCCAGCAGGATGATGAAGTATCAAGTAATATTGACGGAGCAAGATGATGTGATACTACAAACAACTAACCTAGTTAACCCTGCAGTTTTCCTGAATTCTGTACAGGAAGAAGGACAACTGAAACATAACTGTTTAATTACAGTCGAGCAGGTGTATTCCAGCCGACAAGACCTGAAAGACACACCATGGGAGGATCCTGACTGGGAACTGTACACAGATGGCAGCAGCTTTGTAGAGAATGAAGTTCGCTACGCTAGATATGCGATAACAACAGAGAGATCGGTCATAGAGGCTAATGCTTTGCCTAGCAATACCTCAGCGCAAAAGGCAGAGCCGATAGCCTTGACGAAGGCGTTAGAACTGAGCGAAGGAAAGAAAGTAAATATTTGCACTGATTCAAAATATGCTTTTTGGTGTAGTGCATGTCCATAGGACATTGTGGGAAGAAAGAGGACTATTAACCTCTCAAGGGGCAAACATCAAATACAAAGAGGAAATATTGAAATTGTTACAAGCAGTCCAGAGACCGACAAAGGTGGCAATCATGCACTGTAAAGCACATCAGTCAGGAAATATGAAAGAAGCTATAGGGAACAGATTAGCTGATACAGCAGCTAGAGGAATAGCAAAAAAGAATGCCCTGCAAGTGGCATTAATTCCCACAAAAAAACACTACACTACCAAAAGAGAAACCAAAATATTCGGAGGAAGATGAGCCAAATCCTGAATTATTTCTTGGAACAACCATTTAATGACTTTTTTGCTTGATTGGTCCGACAAGGAAAAGCTTCAGGCCATCCTGTAAAAGTATCAACCCCCACCAGAATGTATCGATACCCCTTTTGTCTGGGTAATTCTGAAAAAATCGATTTGCCAATAGTCTCCAGGTTGCACTCCCGATTTCAAGGTTCCCATTGGAACTTTTCTCTTGTGAAATTTGTTTGCAAAACAATCCGGTGATAAAGAGAAAAGTTCCAATGGGAACCTTGAAATCGGGAGTGCAACCTGGAGACTATTGGCAAATCGATTTTTCAGAATTACCCAGACAAAAGGGGTATCGATACATTCTGGTGGGGGTTGATACTTTTACAGGATGGCCTGAAGCTTTTCCTTGTCGGACCAATCAAGCAAAAAAAGTCATTAAATGGTTGTTACAAGAAATAATTCCAGGATTTGGAGTACCTATTGAGATATCTTCTGATAGAGGCCCACATTTTGTTGCCGAAATAGTACAAAATATTAGTAAAGTTCTAGGAATTACTTGACATTTACATACCCCCTGGAGGCCTCAATCAAATGGAAAAATAGAAAGAATGAATCAGACATTAAAAAGGCAAATTAGCAAAATACGTCAGGAGACAAATTGGCTACTACGATCAGTGATTGGCTAAATTACAATGGCCTTTGCAATCTTCCCTATTGGCTTTAGAAACTAACCAGTGGCTGTTGTCAAATATATTACCAAAATGGGAAAAGGTGAATGTGGGAGACCATGAATTGATTATAGATGCACTCGGTGTGGTCCAAGATAACCTATCTTTGGCTCTCAGTTGCATCCAGGCACAACTGTGGGCACAACCAGTGGCTGCTTCAATCATAAGAGAAGGGGAAAAAGACACTCTTCCCACCAAGATTCGAAAAATAATTTGAGATAGTGCCATTAATTTAGAGAGAAACTGCAGTCCTGGTGGAATCTGATAAACTTTACCTACGATCCCATCACAAGTACAGCCACAACTTTTGTATTAACTATACACAATGCTTCAATATATTCGATTTACCCTGTTATTGCATTAGGATTGAATCACAACGGAACCATACTCTATCCATTTGAGCATAAAGTATAGGCCCAAAAGGTGGGACAGAAGTGGCAAACTGTGGATTTGGAATCTTGTGTTGTACGAGAACAACAAGGGTTCATCTGTGAAGGTAATACAATCAGAGGTCAGGATATCTGTTTAGATACTGAACAAAATGTTTGTCATTTTGCGACTCACCCTGACGAAAACCCTGAAACAGTGATTATAGATATTGGTAAGGGATGTGTATGTTTGAGAACAGCTTGCGATTTTATATCCGTAAAGGATGTTACAGATACTAGAAACCACTCAAATTTTTCTGTTTATAATTTCACTGAAATCGCGAGATGTGATTTTGCTTATTTGGCTCCAGTCACATCTCACCAGCTCTTGCAATCTAATTATACCGTAATTCAGGAACTGTTGCCTACACCCATTGGAATGAATCTCACTTCAGTGAAACAATTGCTACAACACCAAGATTTAATCAAAATTTTGAAAAAGGTCAAGGAAAACGGGCAAAGAACTTTAATAACTGTACACCACAATGTGAAAGAGAAGAGTAATATAAAAACTCATCTACACAATGTATGTAGGTGAGCAGGCACTTCTTTATTGCAGCGCTGGACGCACAGGGGATCGCTCCACCTAGTGTGCGTGCTTAGTTTCTCCGCTCCCCAAGTTATATACAATCAAAATATACATATTCATCATATTTTCCAAGAAACAATTAACATATTCATACAATTTCTGAGAACTCATTAATATATGTAAATGCTCGTGACGCTTGCGCCTTCAGGTACACAGGTGGTCGTCTAAGGTCCTCTGGTGGTCGTCCATAGTCTTCCTCATGGTGTCCTTCAGTTGAACCCAATCTTTGCGAGTGCTCAGGTTGGTTGCAAAATCCCATTCTTGGAATCTTCTTAAGTTTTCCTCGGTTTACTGACCAGGCCTACAACTTACCATTCTCTTGACAAGCAAATTCTACCTATTCACAATGCTACATTGTTCATAGCTAGTTTATGATGAAATCAGAGATAGATTTTACCTAGCTACCCTTCTAGAAAATATATATCTAATTCAGTCTTTTTATTAATCACTTTCTAGCTTATACTCTTCTGTCAATTTCCATGCCTAGGAACAATCAATGGTTATTTCTATTAATATCTATGGATTGGCATTCTTGATATTCATGTCAAGATGGGAAGGGTAAGGGGATTTTCAAGCAGCATCACTGGTGCATATCAGGTCACACTGTCACAGGACTCAAACGAAACTTTTCTATTCAATTCTTCATCGTTCCATCTCGTTACTGTTAGTTCCTCAGTATGGAACGGCGACTCCCTGGTGAGGTTCCTATGGTTATTGTTTCTAACTTAACAATCCTAACTTATTTATTTATTAATTAAATTTAACCTATTCTATATAGACAAAATCATGTTTTGATTAAAAAAATGAGAATATTTACAACAAAGGGTGGTGAGGAGGGGGAAGGCCCGGCTGCCATCCAGCATCTCCCGCCTGAGGTGGTGAGTTGAGTAGGGGGGGATGGCAGGGCTGGGGTCCCCCCCTCAAAGCAGGGGGGTCCCAGGGTTGATGCTCTCCCCACCTCTCTCCCCACAGCTGCTGCTCATCATCTCCTGCCTGACGCTGCCCCCCCCCCCCCCCCCCCCCCCCGCACTGAGACTGGGCCAGACCTGCCGCTGCCTCCACGAGTTGTGCGACAGCGAGGCCGCCCGGTGCCACCTCTGCACCCCTCTCCTCCCAGCCGCCGCCAGTGCCCGGCCCTGCAGGAGGGCCGCCACCCTCACCTGTGAGTCCCTGTCATTGCCAAGGGATGGGGGGGTGGCACTTTGTCCCAAGTCTCATTTTCTGAGTCCAAACTTTGATTGTACGGTTGAAAGCCGCATTTGTATGGTTCCAAACCCCTCCTTTTTAGGGTACGAACTCTCATTTATAAGTTCCAACCCCCCGTTTTAAGGTTCAGAGACTTAAACGATTCCGTATTTCTACAATTCTATGATTTTAAGGGCACAGAGTTTCATTTTTAAGACCCAAAGTCTGATTGTGAAGGTCCAAAGCCTCAGTTTTAGGGTCCAAAGGCTCATCTGTAGCTTTCCAAGCCTCCTTTTCAGGGACCAAAGCCTCATTTTCAGGATTCGGGCCACAATTTGGAGAGCCCAAAGCCTATTTTGAGCCTCCCACGACCCATTTCTAGTAAGCAAAGACTTAAGTTTTTGTACCGACGCATCGTTTGAGGGCACAAAACCTAATTTCTGGGTTCCAAGTCTCAATCTCTTTTCCAAAGCCCAGTTTTTAGGAGCAAAACCCCATTCTGAAGGCCCAAAGCCACATTTTGAGAGTCCACACTCTCATTTATTAGGTTTTTTCAGCACCTGAGCTGCCTGCACATGACCTTTGCCTACCTGCAATCATGGCCTCCAATTATCTGCTCTAAGGAGTGCCTGGGGGCAGCCTTTGTCAGTAATGGCCCTCAGTGGGGCTCGTTAATGCTTCAGGATACTTTGGGTTTAGCTTCTGACTTGGACTTGTGGAAAGGCTTGTGCAATCTCCTCTCAGTAGCTGAGGTTCAAGGGCTCAGCCCCAAATGCCCCCTGGGGCTCGTTACAATGCAGAAAGCCCTGAAGACCCATATCCCCTTCACAATTTTCTTCAAGTCTTCACGACTTGTACAGATAATTGGAGAGGTTTCATAGTGTAGTTCAGGAGGAAGATTTCAAAGAGCACCTATTAAAAATGGATTTTTCTTAATTTTCAAGGGTGTGGGAAGGCAGGATGCGGGCCCCTGGGGTGGTCCTGTGCAGGGCAGGATGCGGGCCCCTGGGGTGGTCCTGTGCAGCTGATCGATCAGAGCTTGTTCTGAGAGAGACAAAGACGGGCCTGTGGAAAATTACAAGCAAAGCAATAAATAAGGGCTACATGGCAAGGACTGGGCATCCTTGAGAAGTGAGGATGTAGATAACAAGTAGTTATGATCAAAGTAGAAGGGAGTTACACAGCTGCTCGAACTGCAAGTAGAAGAACATAAACAAAAGTAACTGTTAGGCTCAAACTGCAAGTAGACGTATGTTTTAGGCTCAGCCAATTAGGATCTAACAAGTAGGTGCGTATTAGGTCTAACGGTATAAATATGAGTTGCTTGAATAATAAAGTGGACTATGCTTTATCACTCATATTGAGTCGGACGCATCCGTTCCTTCAGCCGCGAACCGTCGGTCAACTCCTGGCATCGGGAAACTCCCGACATCTTCGGGAAACTCCCGACACAAGGGTACCTTTTACGACTTTTGAGTTTAAAGAAGAGGTGATAGATAGCAGCATTCTCCAATAGCTATTGATCCACGGTGTCTCCTCCAGGAGATCTGGACAGGCAGGAGAAACAGTTCCTTGAGGTCTGGCACACTGTGTAGACAACCATGCTCCTCACTTGCCCAACCCTGCCATTTCTCTCATTGGCCACCTGGGAATTCCATCCCTTTTCCTTACATCAGACTCCTCCAGTGAGGTCTGCAGCTGGAAGTTACAGCTCCTTTGTAGCAGCTCCCACCTGCTTTGCTTAGAGAAGTGGCTGTAAAGAGGCACAGAAGGGATTTTCCTAACGGCAAGCAAGCAAAAGAAATGATACAAATTAATAACTGTGTAAAAATGCCTCAGATTTTCAGGCAGAGCTCTGCTGTCTGATGATAAGCGTCCTGGGAGACGCAGGTGGAGCCTGGGCAGAGGGTCCCAGGGCACCTACACTACCACCAGGGCTCTGTGTCCCTGCACCTGCATCCTGCACCCTGGCGCTGGAGATGCCTTTTCTTTTAAAACCAAAACATCACATACTTTCCTTCCAAAGACCAGTATAGAAAAGCAAAGCAAAACAAGGAGGATAAGAACACCAAGAGTTTTAGACGTTGAGAAGTGAAGTTGAACATTTCCTTCCCTTTACATTGTTTCCTTCATTTCTTCGTTGCTTCATTGTGGTTTTTTGACATTTTCTGAACCATTCTGTCATAATCAGGCCTCTAAGAATAAAAACAATGTTTGTGTCTCACATGGAGTCCAGCGCCCTAAAACACTCCCTGCCCAGGACTGTGCTTCCCACTGCTCACCCTTTCACGCAGCCAGTCACACTCGGAGGTGTTGAGCTCCCTGCACTGGTACAGAGAAGGGCGACTGTCGCCAGTGAAACGCTCTGTTTCTGCATGGACAACATATTGGTGTTGCCAGTACTTCTGGAAGGAGTCCCTCGATCAGCCAGACACACTCCCTTCACATTCGGTCCGGGGTCCCTGAGTTCTCACTCCATTTTAGGTGGAGAAAGGGAAAAGACTGTCCGTACCCACTGTCCCGATCCAATGTCGAAGGAGGTTTCAATAGGTTCCCGAGAACGAGATTAAGACACAAACGAGGTCAAATGCCGTACGCCTAGAAGAGCTTTTTATTATCAAAAGTGGAAAATAGTAGCGATAGGATAGAGGCACACAGCCAATCACACAGACAAAAGTTTCACCGTTCCGTCTCTCACACCACCCCGTGGCTCAACGGTTGCCCCTGGTGTGTTTTCTCAAGACGTTCAACTGCTCCGACAAAAGTCCTTTTTTCCCATTTGGAATAATAAGAAAGACAACAATCAGAAACAAAATCCCCACAGCTCTGCTCTGCGGTCAGGTGAATTGGGGCTGACAATGCTGAAAAGCTCTTGCATATCACGAGTGGCTTTCACCTGAGATCAGACCCTGTTCCTGTTTCCCATTGCTGTAGGGCAGGACTGACTCCTGCAGAGCCCACGGCAGAGCCGCCTGCTCCCTGAGGCACCCTCAGGCAGCACCAAGCAGAGCTCGTGAAAGGGACCTGCCAAAGCTCTTCCCGAATGGAGAGAGACAGTTTGGGGGGGTTTCTATGAGAAATGGCTTTGATGTTGCTTCGAGAAGTCTCTCCGAAGCTGTCCCTGTCTTTTCCCTCTAGGACAGTGCCCCACGCCCAGAGGCAGCAGATGTCCAACAGCAGCTCCATCACCCAGTTCCTCCTCCTGGCGTTGGCAGACATGCGGGAGCTGCCGCTCTTGTACTCCTGGCTCTTCCTGGGCATCTAGCTGGCTGCTCTCCCGAGCAATGGCCTCATCATCAGCGCCGTAGGCCGTCACCGCTCCCACCCCTGGCCACAAGGACCGAGAGCTGGGACCCCTTAAAGGTGGTACCAGCCAGCACCACCACCACCGACGCCACCACCGGCAAAGCAGCTGGCACTGCTGCCCCTCTGCTGCCTCCTCCCACGGCCCTGCATGCTCTGATGGCCGGCCGCGGGACTCCTTGCGTCTCCTGCACCGGAATGTTGACCAGAGACCCACCGGCACATGGTGGTGCTGAGACGGGGACGTCGCTGCCACGGGGCAGCCGCGCTCCTCCTGCGGGCTGGGGCTGGCCGGTAGCCATGGAGCCTGCATGCGGCCGGGCGTCACCGTGGGGACATTGTGATGTCACTAGTGAGGTTGGCCCCGTCATGCGTCCGTGTCATAAAGGGCCTCGCCCCGACACTCCTATAAAAAGGGGGGTGGGGGGTGCAGAGCCAGGACCAGCCGGCAGGACAGGGTGGCCAGACCCACCATGGCCCGGTCCTGGCGCAGCGGGGCTCGCAGCAGGAGCCGGCGCCGCCGCCGCAGCCCGGGACCTTACAAGAGCCGCCCTCGCCGCCGGTATGGGAGGAGGCAACGACGGCCTGGGGCACGCAGCCGCCGGTACGGCAAGAGCCGCCGGCGGCAGGGGACACGCAGGCGCCACCGCTGAAACGATCCCAGCGCTGGGCGTCTGCGGAGCCAGTGTCCCCACGAGCCCCGGCCACCACCGCCTCCGCGCCGCCACACCAGTGCGGCCCTGGCTCCATGAATAAAGCTGGAATTATTGCACAACGGGTGTGTTTCTTCTTGCTGTCATGTCACATGGGTGGGTGTCCATGTCTGCTGGGGGTGTGTCCGCCATGGGTGCGCATGTCCAGGAGCAGCGCAGGTCTCCAGAGATGGAGATGCCTCAGCCTGCCTGCTGCTGTGCTGGGTCTGACCCCCGTCTCCACGTCCCAGCCCATCTCCACGTCCCAGCCCATCTCCATGCCTCCCGGGCACTGGTGCCCCCTCCCTGAGGGAGCAGTGGGGGGCCCTGTGGTATGCCCAGGGATTTTGGGCCGTGAAGGCACCCAAGGCTGTCCCTGAGCACGCGGGCAGGTGCAGCCTGTCAAAGATGAGTGAAATGTGCCTCCCTCAAAAGAGGGAAGCGGACATATGGTTTCGCGAGGCAAAATAATAATGCTTGGACAGAGTTTAATAGGTTTGACGGAATTTAACAAAGTCCAACAGTGGTTAACAAGGTTCTCGAAGTTTGATGGCAAGGTTCACCTTATTAATTACTGCATGGAAGAAACATACAAAAGGCAACTGAGTTAGAATCAAGGGAGAATGATTCTCAGAGAGACCGGAGCCGCAAAGAGGAAGGAGGACCCTCCCGTCTAGTCCCGAGGTTCAGAGTGGACCCCCTTGCTCTCAGAACTCCTAATGGAGCCCAGGTGCCCCTCGATCCAATCTTAGTCTCAGACATGCACAACGGTTTATGCCTCATGACATAATCTACACAATGTTTCTAAGAATATTGCTTAGCTCCATGGATTAGTAGTGGTCCTTGCGTATTAATTGAGCATGCTATCAATCACTTAGCGAGGGTCTGTCATGGGCAAGGCATCTCTCCGCCTTGGGTAAGGAAGGATCGCTTAGTCTCAGGTAAGGACTCTCTAACCTTGAGAGGCGTCCCTGCTCAAGGGGAGAGTCACCCGGCGTGCAGTCCAGCTGCAGTTGAGGGAGAGCTCAACTTGGGCCCATCCTGATGGTCCTCTTTATAGGGTGAAGTAGATGGCTGCTAGTCAATACCATAGACAGGATAGATGTCTTCCTTTTAGCTCTGGTCTCTTGTTCTGATCTTTGGTTATCTTGGCACTCTTGGCTTTCGAAAGCACCTTTCGCAAGAGTTTTTCAAGGCACCTTCACTCCCTTGTACGGGAGACAGGGGCTTTCCTTATCGCCAGTGCACGGCACAGACGTGAGGCCTGTGGCTCCTTAGTCAGCCTGAACCAAAGTACGGCTAGGGCTCACGTGCATCCGTCACACTGCGCCTCGGGACTACAGTCAACTTCCTTCATGTCCTAGGGTGGTGGTACGGTCACCTCTTGCCTCTGCGCTGTAAGCATTTGACATACCCTGTTGGCACGCTTACAGACCCATGGTAAGCAAAGAGCTTTTAGGGTCAACTATTACTCTTCATTCCCTAGTATTCGTAATACTAGGTAGCAACCACTGTGCTGGCTGGTGGTTGTGGGCTCAGCAGGGACAGGGCTTTGGGGAGAGGCCCAGGTGAGCCTCTGGTTACAATTAAGCTGGGAAACTCTGCAGTAGAATTTTTAGTAGATACTGGGGCAACATATTCTGTTTTGAACACCTGTAGGGGGAAATTGGGAACTAAAACTGCAAATGTAATTGGAGCGACCGGGAAACAGGAAGAAAGGCCATTCCTAAAACCCCTTAATCTGAAATTTGGAAGGAAGGTAATTACACATGAATTTCTATGTATGCCAGAATGTCCGATGCCCTTGTTGGGACGAGATCTGCTTTCTAAATTAAATGCACAAATAATTTTTGAAAAAGGGGACATTTATTTAAAAATACCTGAATCAAAGACAGGGGATATATTAATGATACAGGAAAAAGCAAAAATGCAAGAAATACCACAAGAAGTAGATGAGGCTGTGATTGATACCTACGGTCTGGAACACTGAAATACCTGGAAGATCAAAGGTAGCCCAGCCTGTAAAGGTTGAATTAAAGGAACATGCCAAACCAATAAGAATAAAACAATACCCAATAAAATCAGAAGCTAGACAAGGAATTAAGAAATTAATTGGTAAATTTTTGGAGTGTGGACTTTTGGAAGAATGTGAATCTGAATATAATGCTCCAATCTTACCGGTTAGGAAGCCTTCAGGGGAATACAGGTTAGTTCAGGATTTAAGGACAATAAATCAGATAGTAAAGAACATTCATCCTGTGGTTGCGAAGCCATATACCCTTTTAACAGCTTTAAGGGAAAGTCATCAGTGGTTTACAGTGCTTGATTTAAAAGATGCTTTCTTTTGTATACGTCCGGAAAAGGAACGTAGAAAATTGTTTGCCTTTGAGTGGGAGAATCCACAAACAGAACGAAGAACGCAATTAACGTGGACCAGGCTACCACAAGGATTTAAGACTAGCCCGACCATCTTCGGCAATCAGCTGGCAAAAGAGCTCGAGATGTGGAAACAAAGCAATCCAGAGTTACCTGGTCACGTGCTTTTACAATACGTGGATGATATACTGATCGCCACCGAGGACAGAGCAACCTGCATAAAGGTAACGATAGACCTTTTAAACTTTCTGGGACTTAATGGGTACAAAGTATCCAGAAACAAAGCACAAGTAGCAAGTCAATTGTAATATATCTGGGCTTTGAAATTTCAAAAGGACAACGACAGTTGGGAACAAACCGAAAAGAAGCCATCTGTAGTACACCAGAACCGAAAAACGTTCATGAATTGAGGGCCTTTCTGGGAATGACTGGATGGTGCAGGCTATGGATCATGAACTATGCTCTAATAGCTAAGCCATTGTATGAGGCCCAGAAAGGGACGCCTCCCTTTGAGTGGGGCCCAGAACAATGAAGGGCCTTTAAAGATCTGAAACAGGCCCTGATGACTGCTCCTGCTTTGGGACTTCCGAATTTGACTAAAGATTTCCAGTTGTTTGTTCATGAAAGGCAGCATCTGGCACTGGGAGTGCTGACCCAACGGATGGGAAGCTGGAAGCGACCAGTGGGGTACTTTTCCAAGCAACTGGACACAGTAAGTACAGGATGGCCCACCTGCCTTCGGGCAGTCGCTGCTACGGTAATGCTCATACAGGAAGCCCGAAAGTTAACTCTGGGACGGACAATAGTGGTATATGTACCACATATGGTGGTGACTGTTTTGGAACAAAAAGGGGGGTCACTGGCTTTCTCCCAGCAGGATGATGAAGTATCAAGTAATATTGACGGAGCAAGATGATGTGATACTACAAACAACTAACCTAGTTAACCCTGCAGTTTTCCTGAATTCTGTACAGGAAGAAGGACAACTGAAACATAACTGTTTAATTACAGTCGAGCAGGTGTATTCCAGCCGACAAGACCTGAAAGACACACCATGGGAGGATCCTGACTGGGAACTGTACACAGATGGCAGCAGCTTTGTAGAGAATGAAGTTCGCTACGCTAGATATGCGATAACAACAGAGAGATCGGTCATAGAGGCTAATGCTTTGCCTAGCAATACCTCAGCGCAAAAGGCAGAGCCGATAGCCTTGACGAAGGCGTTAGAACTGAGCGAAGGAAAGAAAGTAAATATTTGCACTGATTCAAAATATGCTTTTTGGTGTAGTGCATGTCCATAGGACATTGTGGGAAGAAAGAGGACTATTAACCTCTCAAGGGGCAAACATCAAATACAAAGAGGAAATATTGAAATTGTTACAAGCAGTCCAGAGACCGACAAAGGTGGCAATCATGCACTGTAAAGCACATCAGTCAGGAAATATGAAAGAAGCTATAGGGAACAGATTAGCTGATACAGCAGCTAGAGGAATAGCAAAAAAGAATGCCCTGCAAGTGGCATTAATTCCCACAAAAAAACACTACACTACCAAAAGAGAAACCAAAATATTCGGAGGAAGATGAGAAATTAGGGAAGTTATTAGACGCAAAAAGGAATTTAGCAGGATGGTGGGTCACAGTTCAGGGACAGGTAGTAATCCCACCACTTCTGATGAGAGAGATATTACAGGCAAAACATAAAGAGTGTCATTGGGGCCCAGAAGCATTAATCACCTTTTTAAAGAGATATGTGGTGTCTATAAGAATGTTAGAAATGACTAAAATAATTTCTGCCAAGCGTGAAATTTGTTTGCGAAACAATCCGGTGATAAAGAGAAAAGTTCCAATGGGAACCTTGAAATCGGGAGTGCAACCTGGAGACTATTGGCAAATCGATTTTTCAGAATTACCCAGACAAAAGGGGTATCGATACATTCTGGTGGGGGTTGATACTTTTACAGGATGGCCTGAAGCTTTTCCTTGTCGGACCAATCAAGCAAAAAAAGTCATTAAATGGTTGTTACAAGAAATAATTCCAGGATTTGGAGTACCTATTGAGATATCTTCTGATAGAGGCCCACATTTTGTTGCCGAAATAGTACAAAATATTAGTAAAGTTCTAGGAATTACTTGACATTTACATACCCCCTGGAGGCCTCAATCAAATGGAAAAATAGAAAGAATGAATCAGACATTAAAAAGGCAAATTAGCAAAATACGTCAGGAGACAAATTGGCTACTACGATCAGTGATTGGCTAAATTACAATGGCCTTTGCAATCTTCCCTATTGGCTTTAGAAACTAACCAGTGGCTGTTGTCAAATATATTACCAAAATGGGAAAAGGTGAATGTGGGAGACCATGAATTGATTATAGATGCACTCGGTGTGGTCCAAGATAACCTATCTTTGGCTCTCAGTTGCATCCAGGCACAACTGTGGGCACAACCAGTGGCTGCTTCAATCATAAGAGAAGGGGAAAAAGACACTCTTCCCACCAAGATTCGAAAAATAATTTGAGATAGTGCCATTAATTTAGAGAGAAACTGCAGTCCTGGTGGAATCTGATAAACTTTACCTACGATCCCATCACAAGTACAGCCACAACTTTTGTATTAACTATACACAATGCTTCAATATATTCGATTTACCCTGTTATTGCATTAGGATTGAATCACAACGGAACCATACTCTATCCATTTGAGCATAAAGTATAGGCCCAAAAGGTGGGACAGAAGTGGCAAACTGTGGATTTGGAATCTTGTGTTGTACGAGAACAACAAGGGTTCATCTGTGAAGGTAATACAATCAGAGGTCAGGATATCTGTTTAGATACTGAACAAAATGTTTGTCATTTTGCGACTCACCCTGACGAAAACCCTGAAACAGTGATTATAGATATTGGTAAGGGATGTGTATGTTTGAGAACAGCTTGCGATTTTATATCCGTAAAGGATGTTACAGATACTAGAAACCACTCAAATTTTTCTGTTTATAATTTCACTGAAATCGCGAGATGTGATTTTGCTTATTTGGCTCCAGTCACATCTCACCAGCTCTTGCAATCTAATTATACCGTAATTCAGGAACTGTTGCCTACACCCATTGGAATGAATCTCACTTCAGTGAAACAATTGCTACAACACCAAGATTTAATCAAAATTTTGAAAAAGGTCAAGGAAAACGGGCAAAGAACTTTAATAACTGTACACCACAATGTGAAAGAGAAGAGTAATATAAAAACTCATCTACACAATGTATGTAGGTGAGCAGGCACTTCTTTATTGCAGCGCTGGACGCACAGGGGATCGCTCCACCTAGTGTGCGTGCTTAGTTTCTCCGCTCCCCAAGTTATATACAATCAAAATATACATATTCATCATATTTTCCAAGAAACAATTAACATATTCATACAATTTCTGAGAACTCATTAATATATGTAAATGCTCGTGACGCTTGCGCCTTCAGGTACACAGGTGGTCGTCTAAGGTCCTCTGGTGGTCGTCCATAGTCTTCCTCATGGTGTCCTTCAGTTGAACCCAATCTTTGCGAGTGCTCAGGTTGGTTGCAAAATCCCATTCTTGGAATCTTCTTAAGTTTTCCTTGGTTTACTGACCAGGCCTACAACTTACCATTCTCTTGACAAGCAAATTCTACCTATTCACAATGCTACATTGTTCATAGCTAGTTTATGATGAAATCAGAGATAGATTTTACCTAGCTACCCTTCTAGAAAATATATATCTAATTCAGTCTTTTTATTAATCACTTTCTAGCTTATACTCTTCTGTCAATTTCCATGCCTAGGAACAATCAATGGTTATTTCTATTAATATCTATGGATTGGCATTCTTGATATTCATGTCAAGATGGGAAGGGTAAGGGGATTTTCAAGCAGCATCACTGGTGCATATCAGGTCACACTGTCACAGGACTCAAACGAAACTTTTCTATTCAATTCTTCATCGTTCCATCTCGTTACTGTTAGTTCCTCAGTATGGAACGGCGACTCCCTGGTGAGGTTCCTATGGTTATTGTTTCTAACTTAACAATCCTAACTTATTTATTTATTAATTAAATTTAACCTATTCTATATAGACAAAATCATGTTTTGATTAAAAAAATGAGAATATTTACAACAAAGGGTGGTGAGGAGGGGGAAGGCCCGGCTGCCATCCAGCATCTCCCGCCTGAGGTGGTGAGTTGAGTAGGGGGGGATGGCAGGGCTGGGGTCCCCCCCTCAAAGCAGGGGGGTCCCAGGGTTGATGCTCTCCCCACCTCTCTCCCCACAGCTGCTGCTCATCATCTCCTGCCTGACGCTGCCCCCCCCCCCCCCCCCCCCCCGCACTGAGACTGGGCCAGACCTGCCGCTGCCTCCACGAGTTGTGCGACAGCGAGGCCGCCCGGCGCCACCTCTGCACCCCTCTCCTCCCAGCCGCCGCCAGTGCCCGGCCCTGCAGGAGGGCCGCCACCCTCACCTGTGAGTCCCTGTCATTGCCAAGGGATGCGGGGGTGGCACTTTGTCCCAAGTCTCATTTTCTGAGTCCAAACTTTGATTGTACGGTTGAAAGCCACATTTGTATGGTTCCAAACCCCTCCTTTTTAGGGTACGAACTCTCATTTATAAGTTCCAACCCCCCGTTTTAAGGTTCAGAGACTTAAACGATTCCGTATTTCTACAATTCTATGATTTTAAGGGCACAGAGTTTCATTTTTAAGACCCAAAGTCTGATTGTGAAGGTCCAAAGCCTCAGTTTTAGGGTCCAAAGGCTCATCTGTAGCTTTCCAAGCCTCCTTTTCAGGGACCAAAGCCTCATTTTCAGGATTCGGGCCACAATTTGGAGAGCCCAAAGCCTATTTTGAGCCTCCCACGACCCATTTCTAGTAAGCAAAGACTTAAGTTTTTGTACCGACGCATCGTTTGAGGGCACAAAACCTAATTTCTGGGTTCCAAGTCTCAATCTCTTTTCCAAAGCCCAGTTTTTAGGAGCAAAACCCCATTCTGAAGGCCCAAAGCCACATTTTGAGAGTCCACACTCTCATTTATTAGGTTTTTTCAGCACCTGAGCTGCCTGCACATGACCTTTGCCTACCTGCAATCATGGCCTCCAATTATCTGCTCTAAGGAGTGCCTGGGGGCAGCCTTTGTCAGTAATGGCCCTCAGTGGGGCTCGTTAATGCTTCAGGATACTTTGGGTTTAGCTTCTGACTTGGACTTGCGGAAAGGCTTGTGCAATCTCCTCTCAGTAGCTGAGGTTCAAGGGCTCAGCCCCAAATGCCCCCTGGGGCTCGTTACAATGCAGAAAGCCCTGAAGACCCATATCCCCTTCACAATTTTCTTCAAGTCTTCACGACTTGTACAGATAATTGGAGAGGTTTCATAGTGTAGTTCAGGAGGAAGATTTCAAAGAGCACCTATTAAAAATGGATTTTTCTTAATTTTCAAGGGTACCTTTTACGACTTTTGAGTTTAAAGAAGAGGTGATAGATAGCAGCATTCTCCAATAGCTATTGATCCACGGTGTCTCCTCCAGGAGATCTGGACAGGCAGGAGAAACAGTTCCTTGAGGTCTGGCACACTGTGTAGACAACCATGCTCCTCACTTGCCCAACCCTGCCATTTCTCTCACTGGCCACCTGGGAATTCCATCCCTTTTCCTTACATCAGACTCCTCCAGTGAGGTCTGCAGCTGGAAGTTACAGCTCCTTTGTAGCAGCTCCCACCTGCTTTGCTTAGAGAAGTGGCTGTAAAGAGGCACAGAAGGGATTTTCCTAACGGCAAGCAAGCAAAAGAAATGATACAAATTAATAACTGTGTAAAAATGCCTCAGATTTTCAGGCAGAGCTCTGCTGTCTGATGATAAGCGTCCTGGGAGACGCAGGTGGAGCCTGGGCAGAGGGTCCCAGGGCACCTACACTACCACCAGGGCTCTGTGTCCCTGCACCTGCATCCTGCACCCTGGCGCTGGAGATGCCTTTTCTTTTAAAACCAAAACATCACATACTTTCCTTCCAAAGACCAGTATAGAAAAGCAAAGCAAAACAAGGAGGATAAGAACACCAAGAGTTTTAGACGTTGAGAAGTGAAGTTGAACATTTCCTTCCCTTTACATTGTTTCCTTCATTTCTTCGTTGCTTCATTGTGGTTTTTTGACATTTTCTGAACCATTCTGTCATAATCAGGCCTCTAAGAATAAAAACAATGTTTGTGTCTCACATGGAGTCCAGCGCCCTAAAACACTCCCTGCCCAGGACTGTGCTTCCCACTGCTCACCCTTTCACGCAGCCAGTCACACTCGGAGGTGTTGAGCTCCCTGCACTGGTACAGAGAAGGGCGACCGTCGCCAGTGAAACGCTCTGTTTCTGCATGGACAACATATTGGTGTTGCCAGTACTTCTGGAAGGAGTCCCTCGATCAGCCAGACACACTCCCTTCACATTCGGTCCGGGGTCCCTGAGTTCTCACTCCATTTTAGGTGGAGAAAGGGAAAAGACTGTCCGTACCCACTGTCCCGATCCAATGTCGAAGGAGGTTTCAATAGGTTCCCGAGAACGAGATTAAGACACAAACGAGGTCAAATGCCGTACGCCTAGAAGAGCTTTTTATTATCAAAAGTGGAAAATAGTAGCGATAGGATAGAGGCACACAGCCAATCACACAGACAAAAGTTTCACCGTTCCGTCTCTCACACCACCCCGTGGCTCAACGGTTGCCCCTGGTGTGTTTTCTCAAGACGTTCAACTGCTCCGACAAAAGTCCTTTTTTCCCATTTGGAATAATAAGAAAGACAACAATCAGAAACAAAATCCCTACAGCTCTGCTCTGCGGTCAGGTGAATTGGGGCTGACAATGCTGAAAAGCTCTTGCATATCACGAGTGGCTTTCACCTGAGATCAGACCCTGTTCCTGTTTCCCATTGCTGTAGGGCAGGACTGACTCCTGCAGAGCCCACGGCAGAGCCGCCTGCTCCCTGAGGCACCCTCAGGCAGCACCAAGCAGAGCTCGTGAAAGGGACCTGCCAAAGCTCTTCCCGAATGGAGAGAGACAGTTTGGGGGGGTTTCTATGAGAAATGGCTTTGATGTTGCTTCGAGAAGTCTCTCCGAAGCTGTCCCTGTCTTTTCCCTCTAGGACAGTGCCCCACGCCCAGAGGCAGCAGATGTCCAACAGCAGCTCCATCACCCAGTTCCTCCTCCTGGCGTTGGCAGACATGCGGGAGCTGCCGCTCTTGTACTCCTGGCTCTTCCTGGGCATCTAGCTGGCTGCTCTCCCGAGCAATGGCCTCATCATCAGCGCCGTAGGCCGTCACCGCTCCCACCCCTGGCCACAAGGACCGAGAGCTGGGACCCCTTAAAGGTGGTACCAGCCAGCACCACCACCACCGACGCCACCACCGGCAAAGCAGCTGGCACTGCTGCCCCTCTGCTGCCTCCTCCCACGGCCCTGCATGCTCTGATGGCCGGCCGCGGGACTCCTTGCGTCTCCTGCACCGGAATGTTGACCAGAGACCCACCGGCACATGGTGGTGCTGAGACGGGGACGTCGCTGCCACGGGGCAGCCGCGCTCCTCCTGCGGGCTGGGGCTGGCCGGTAGCCATGGAGCCTGCATGCGGCCGGGCGTCACCGTGGGGACATTGTGATGTCACTAGTGAGGTTGGCCCCGTCATGCGTCCGTGTCATAAAGGGCCTCGCCCCGACACTCCTATAAAAAGGGGGGTGGGGGGTGCAGAGCCAGGACCAGCCGGCAGGACAGGGTGGCCAGACCCACCATGGCCCGGTCCTGGCGCAGCGGGGCTCGCAGCAGGAGCCGGCGCCGCCGCCGCAGCCCGGGACCTTACAAGAGCCGCCCTCGCCGCCGGTATGGGAGGAGGCAACGACGGCCTGGGGCACGCAGCCGCCGGTACGGCAAGAGCCGCCGGCGGCAGGGGACACGCAGGCGCCACCGCTGAAACGATCCCAGCGCTGGGCGTCTGCGGAGCCAGTGTCCCCACGAGCCCCGGCCACCACCGCCTCCGCGCCGCCACACCAGTGCGGCCCTGGCTCCATGAATAAAGCTGGAATTATTGCACAACGGGTGTGTTTCTTCTTGCTGTCATGTCACATGGGTGGGTGTCCATGTCTGCTGGGGGTGTGTCCGCCATGGGTGCGCATGTCCAGGAGCAGCGCAGGTCTCCAGAGATGGAGATGCCTCAGCCTGCCTGCTGCTGTGCTGGGTCTGACCCCCGTCTCCACGTCCCAGCCCATCTCCACGTCCCAGCCCATCTCCATGCCTCCCGGGCACTGGTGCCCCCTCCCTGAGGGAGCAGTGGGGGGCCCTGTGGTATGCCCAGGGATTTTGGGCCGTGAAGGCACCCAAGGCTGTCCCTGAGCACGCGGGCAGGTGCAGCCTGTCAAAGATGAGTGAAATGTGCCTCCCTCAAAAGAGGGAAGCGGACATATGGTTTCGCGAGGCAAAATAATAATGCTTGGACAGAGTTTAATAGGTTTGACGGAATTTAACAAAGTCCAACAGTGGTTAACAAGGTTCTCGAAGTTTGATGGCAAGGTTCACCTTATTAATTACTGCATGGAAGAAACATACAAAAGGCAACTGAGTTAGAATCAAGGGAGAATGATTCTCAGAGAGACCGGAGCCGCAAAGAGGAAGGAGGACCCTCCCGTCTAGTCCCGAGGTTCAGAGTGGACCCCCTTGCTCTCAGAACTCCTAATGGAGCCCAGGTGCCCCTCGATCCAATCTTAGTCTCAGACATGCACAACGGTTTATGCCTCATGACATAATCTACACAATGTTTCTAAGAATATTGCTTAGCTCCATGGATTAGTAGTGGTCCTTGCGTATTAATTGAGCATGCTATCAATCACTTAGCGAGGGTCTGTCATGGGCAAGGCATCTCTCCGCCTTGGGTAAGGAAGGATCGCTTAGTCTCAGGTAAGGACTCTCTAACCTTGAGAGGCGTCCCTGCTCAAGGGGAGAGTCACCCGGCGTGCAGTCCAGCTGCAGTTGAGGGAGAGCTCAACTTGGGCCCATCCTGATGGTCCTCTTTATAGGGTGAAGTAGATGGCTGCTAGTCAATACCATAGACAGGATAGATGTCTTCCTTTTAGCTCTGGTCTCTTGTTCTGATCTTTGGTTATCTTGGCACTCTTGGCTTTCGAAAGCACCTTTCGCAAGAGTTTTTCAAGGCACCTTCACTCCCTTGTACGGGAGACAGGGGCTTTCCTTATCGCCAGTGCACGGCACAGACGTGAGGCCTGTGGCTCCTTAGTCAGCCTGAACCAAAGTACGGCTAGGGCTCACGTGCATCCGTCACACTGCGCCTCGGGACTACAGTCAACTTCCTTCATGTCCTAGGGTGGTGGTACGGTCACCTCTTGCCTCTGCGCTGTAAGCATTTGACATACCCTGTTGGCACGCTTACAGACCCATGGTAAGCAAAGAGCTTTTAGGGTCAACTATTACTCTTCATTCCCTAGTATTCGTAATACTAGGTAGCAACCACTGTGCTGGCTGGTGGTTGTGGGCTCAGCAGGGACAGGGCTTTGGGGAGAGGCCCAGGTGAGCCTCTGGTTACAATTAAGCTGGGAAACTCCGCAGTAGAATTTTTAGTAGATACTGGGGCAACATATTCTGTTTTGAACACCTGTAGGGGGAAATTGGGAACTAAAACTGCAAATGTAATTGGAGCGACCGGGAAACAGGAAGAAAGGCCATTCCTAAAACCCCTTAATCTGAAATTTGGAAGGAAGGTAATTACACATGAATTTCTATGTATGCCAGAATGTCCGATGCCCTTGTTGGGACGAGATCTGCTTTCTAAATTAAATGCACAAATAATTTTTGAAAAAGGGGACATTTATTTAAAAATACCTGAATCAAAGACAGGGGATATATTAATGATACAGGAAAAAGCAAAAATGCAAGAAATACCACAAGAAGTAGATGAGGCTGTGATTGATACCTACGGTCTGGAACACTGAAATACCTGGAAGATCAAAGGTAGCCCAGCCTGTAAAGGTTGAATTAAAGGAACATGCCAAACCAATAAGAATAAAACAATACCCAATAAAATCAGAAGCTAGACAAGGAATTAAGAAATTAATTGGTAAATTTTTGGAGTGTGGACTTTTGGAAGAATGTGAATCTGAATATAATGCTCCAATCTTACCGGTTAGGAAGCCTTCAGGGGAATACAGGTTAGTTCAGGATTTAAGGACAATAAATCAGATAGTAAAGAACATTCATCCTGTGGTTGCGAAGCCATATACCCTTTTAACAGCTTTAAGGGAAAGTCATCAGTGGTTTACAGTGCTTGATTTAAAAGATGCTTTCTTTTGTATACGTCCGGAAAAGGAACGTAGAAAATTGTTTGCCTTTGAGTGGGAGAATCCACAAACAGAACGAAGAACGCAATTAACGTGGACCAGGCTACCACAAGGATTTAAGACTAGCCCGACCATCTTCGGCAATCAGCTGGCAAAAGAGCTCGAGATGTGGAAACAAAGCAATCCAGAGTTACCTGGTCACGTGCTTTTACAATACGTGGATGATATACTGATCGCCACCGAGGACAGAGCAACCTGCATAAAGGTAACGATAGACCTTTTAAACTTTCTGGGACTTAATGGGTACAAAGTATCCAGAAACAAAGCACAAGTAGCAAGTCAATTGTAATATATCTGGGCTTTGAAATTTCAAAAGGACAACGACAGTTGGGAACAAACCGAAAAGAAGCCATCTGTAGTACACCAGAACCGAAAAACGTTCATGAATTGAGGGCCTTTCTGGGAATGACTGGATGGTGCAGGCTATGGATCATGAACTATGCTCTAATAGCTAAGCCATTGTATGAGGCCCAGAAAGGGACGCCTCCCTTTGAGTGGGGCCCAGAACAATGAAGGGCCTTTAAAGATCTGAAACAGGCCCTGATGACTGCTCCTGCTTTGGGACTTCCGAATTTGACTAAAGATTTCCAGTTGTTTGTTCATGAAAGGCAGCATCTGGCACTGGGAGTGCTGACCCAACGGATGGGAAGCTGGAAGCGACCAGTGGGGTACTTTTCCAAGCAACTGGACACAGTAAGTACAGGATGGCCCACCTGCCTTCGGGCAGTCGCTGCTACGGTAATGCTCATACAGGAAGCCCGAAAGTTAACTCTGGGACGGACAATAGTGGTATATGTACCACATATGGTGGTGACTGTTTTGGAACAAAAAGGGGGGTCACTGGCTTTCTCCCAGCAGGATGATGAAGTATCAAGTAATATTGACGGAGCAAGATGATGTGATACTACAAACAACTAACCTAGTTAACCCTGCAGTTTTCCTGAATTCTGTACAGGAAGAAGGACAACTGAAACATAACTGTTTAATTACAGTCGAGCAGGTGTATTCCAGCCGACAAGACCTGAAAGACACACCATGGGAGGATCCTGACTGGGAACTGTACACAGATGGCAGCAGCTTTGTAGAGAATGAAGTTCGCTACGCTAGATATGCGATAACAACAGAGAGATCGGTCATAGAGGCTAATGCTTTGCCTAGCAATACCTCAGCGCAAAAGGCAGAGCCGATAGCCTTGACGAAGGCGTTAGAACTGAGCGAAGGAAAGAAAGTAAATATTTGCACTGATTCAAAATACGCTTTTTGGTGTAGTGCATGTCCATAGGACATTGTGGGAAGAAAGAGGACTATTAACCTCTCAAGGGGCAAACATCAAATACAAAGAGGAAATATTGAAATTGTTACAAGCAGTCCAGAGACCGACAAAGGTGGCAATCATGCACTGTAAAGCACATCAGTCAGGAAATATGAAAGAAGCTATAGGGAACAGATTAGCTGATACAGCAGCTAGAGGAATAGCAAAAAAGAATGCCCTGCAAGTGGCATTAATTCCCACAAAAAAACACTACACTACCAAAAGAGAAACCAAAATATTCGGAGGAAGATGAGAAATTAGGGAAGTTATTAGACGCAAAAAGGAGTTTAGCAGGATGGTGGGTCACAGTTCAGGGACAGGTAGTAATCCCACCGCTTCTGATGAGAGAGATATTACAGGCAAAACATAAAGAGTGTCATTGGGGCCCAGAAGCATTAATCACCTTTTTAAAGAGATATGTGGTGTCTATAAGAATGTTAGAAATGACTAAAATAATTTCTGCCAAGCGTGAAATTTGTTTGCGAAACAATCCGGTGATAAAGAGAAAAGTTCCAATGGGAACCTTGAAATCGGGAGTGCAACCTGGAGACTATTGGCAAATCGATTTTTCAGAATTACCCAGACAAAAGGGGTATCGATACATTCTGGTGGGGGTTGATACTTTTACAGGATGGCCTGAAGCTTTTCCTTGTCGGACCAATCAAGCAAAAAAAGTCATTAAATGGTTGTTACAAGAAATAATTCCAGGATTTGGAGTACCTATTGAGATATCTTCTGATAGAGGCCCACATTTTGTTGCCGAAATAGTACAAAATATTAGTAAAGTTCTAGGAATTACTTGACATTTACATACCCCCTGGAGGCCTCAATCAAATGGAAAAATAGAAAGAATGAATCAGACATTAAAAAGGCAAATTAGCAAAATACGTCAGGAGACAAATTGGCTACTACGATCAGTGATTGGCTAAATTACAATGGCCTTTGCAATCTTCCCTATTGGCTTTAGAAACTAACCAGTGGCTGTTGTCAAATATATTACCAAAATGGGAAAAGGTGAATGTGGGAGACCATGAATTGATTATAGATGCACTCGGTGTGGTCCAAGATAACCTATCTTTGGCTCTCAGTTGCATCCAGGCACAACTGTGGGCACAACCAGTGGCTGCTTCAATCATAAGAGAAGGGGAAAAAGACACTCTTCCCACCAAGATTCGAAAAATAATTTGAGATAGTGCCATTAATTTAGAGAGAAACTGCAGTCCTGGTGGAATCTGATAAACTTTACCTACGATCCCATCACAAGTACAGCCACAACTTTTGTATTAACTATACACAATGCTTCAATATATTCGATTTACCCTGTTATTGCATTAGGATTGAATCACAACGGAACCATACTCTATCCATTTGAGCATAAAGTATAGGCCCAAAAGGTGGGACAGAAGTGGCAAACTGTGGATTTGGAATCTTGTGTTGTACGAGAACAACAAGGGTTCATCTGTGAAGGTAATACAATCAGAGGTCAGGATATCTGTTTAGATACTGAACAAAATGTTTGTCATTTTGCGACTCACCCTGACGAAAACCCTGAAACAGTGATTATAGATATTGGTAAGGGATGTGTATGTTTGAGAACAGCTTGCGATTTTATATCCGTAAAGGATGTTACAGATACTAGAAACCACTCAAATTTTTCTGTTTATAATTTCACTGAAATCGCGAGATGTGATTTTGCTTATTTGGCTCCAGTCACATCTCACCAGCTCTTGCAATCTAATTATACCGTAATTCAGGAACTGTTGCCTACACCCATTGGAATGAATCTCACTTCAGTGAAACAATTGCTACAACACCAAGATTTAATCAAAATTTTGAAAAAGGTCAAGGAAAACGGGCAAAGAACTTTAATAACTGTACACCACAATGTGAAAGAGAAGAGTAATATAAAAACTCATCTACACAATGTATGTAGGTGAGCAGGCACTTCTTTATTGCAGCGCTGGACGCACAGGGGATCGCTCCACCTAGTGTGCGTGCTTAGTTTCTCCGCTCCCCAAGTTATATACAATCAAAATATACATATTCATCATATTTTCCAAGAAACAATTAACATATTCATACAATTTCTGAGAACTCATTAATATATGTAAATGCTCGTGACGCTTGCGCCTTCAGGTACACAGGTGGTCGTCTAAGGTCCTCTGGTGGTCGTCCATAGTCTTCCTCATGGTGTCCTTCAGTTGAACCCAATCTTTGCGAGTGCTCAGGTTGGTTGCAAAATCCCATTCTTGGAATCTTCTTAAGTTTTCCTCGGTTTACTGACCAGGCCTACAACTTACCATTCTCTTGACAAGCAAATTCTACCTATTCACAATGCTACATTGTTCATAGCTAGTTTATGATGAAATCAGAGATAGATTTTACCTAGCTACCCTTCTAGAAAATATATATCTAATTCAGTCTTTTTATTAATCACTTTCTAGCTTATACTCTTCTGTCAATTTCCATGCCTAGGAACAATCAATGGTTATTTCTATTAATATCTATGGATTGGCATTCTTGATATTCATGTCAAGATGGGAAGGGTAAGGGGATTTTCAAGCAGCATCACTGGTGCATATCAGGTCACACTGTCACAGGACTCAAACGAAACTTTTCTATTCAATTCTTCATCGTTCCATCTCGTTACTGTTAGTTCCTCAGTATGGAACGGCGACTCCCTGGTGAGGTTCCTATGGTTATTGTTTCTAACTTAACAATCCTAACTTATTTATTTATTAATTAAATTTAACCTATTCTATATAGACAAAATCATGTTTTGATTAAAAAAATGAGAATATTTACAACAAAGGGTGGTGAGGAGGGGGAAGGCCCGGCTGCCATCCAGCATCTCCCGCCTGAGGTGGTGAGTTGAGTAGGGGGGGATGGCAGGGCTGGGGTCCCCCCCTCAAAGCAGGGGGGTCCCAGGGTTGATGCTCTCCCCACCTCTCTCCCCACAGCTGCTGCTCATCATCTCCTGCCTGACGCTGCCCCCCCCCCCCCGCCCCGCACTGAGACTGGGCCAGACCTGCCGCTGCCTCCACGAGTTGTGCGACAGCGAGGCCGCCCGGCGCCACCTCTGCACCCCTCTCCTCCCAGCCGCCGCCAGTGCCCGGCCCTGCAGGAGGGCCGCCACCCTCACCTGTGAGTCCCTGTCATTGCCAAGGGATGGGGGGGTGGCACTTTGTCCCAAGTCTCATTTTCTGAGTCCAAACTTTGATTGTACGGTTGAAAGCCACATTTGTATGGTTCCAAACCCCTCCTTTTTAGGGTACGAACTCTCATTTATAAGTTCCAACCCCCCGTTTTAAGGTTCAGAGACTTAAACGATTCCGTATTTCTACAATTCTATGATTTTAAGGGCACAGAGTTTCATTTTTAAGACCCAAAGTCTGATTGTGAAGGTCCAAAGCCTCAGTTTTAGGGTCCAAAGGCTCATCTGTAGCTTTCCAAGCCTCCTTTTCAGGGACCAAAGCCTCATTTTCAGGATTCGGGCCACAATTTGGAGAGCCCAAAGCCTATTTTGAGCCTCCCACGACCCATTTCTAGTAAGCAAAGACTTAAGTTTTTGTACCGACGCATCGTTTGAGGGCACAAAACCTAATTTCTGGGTTCCAAGTCTCAATCTCTTTTCCAAAGCCCAGTTTTTAGGAGCAAAACCCCATTCTGAAGGCCCAAAGCCACATTTTGAGAGTCCACACTCTCATTTATTAGGTTTTTTCAGCACCTGAGCTGCCTGCACATGACCTTTGCCTACCTGCAATCATGGCCTCCAATTATCTGCTCTAAGGAGTGCCTGGGGGCAGCCTTTGTCAGTAATGGCCCTCAGTGGGGCTCGTTAATGCTTCAGGATACTTTGGGTTTAGCTTCTGACTTGGACTTGTGGAAAGGCTTGTGCAATCTCCTCTCAGTAGCTGAGGTTCAAGGGCTCAGCCCCAAATGCCCCCTGGGGCTCGTTACAATGCAGAAAGCCCTGAAGACCCATATCCCCTTCACAATTTTCTTCAAGTCTTCACGACTTGTACAGATAATTGGAGAGGTTTCATAGTGTAGTTCAGGAGGAAGATTTCAAAGAGCACCTATTAAAAATGGATTTTTCTTAATTTTCAAGGGTGTGGGAAGGCAGGATGCGGGCCCCTGGGGTGGTCCTGTGCAGGGCAGGATGCGGGCCCCTGGGGTGGTCCTGTGCAGCTGATCGATCAGAGCTTGTTCTGAGAGAGACAAAGACGGGCCTGTGGAAAATTACAAGCAAAGCAATAAATAAGGGCTACATGGCAAGGACTGGGCATCCTTGAGAAGTGAGGATGTAGATAACAAGTAGTTATGATCAAAGTAGAAGGGAGTTACACAGCTGCTCGAACTGCAAGTAGAAGAACATAAACAAAAGTAACTGTTAGGCTCAAACTGCAAGTAGACGTATGTTTTAGGCTCAGCCAATTAGGATCTAACAAGTAGGTGCGTATTAGGTCTAACGGTATAAATATGAGTTGCTTGAATAATAAAGTGGACTATGCTTTATCACTCATATTGAGTCGGACGCATCCGTTCCTTCAGCCGCGAACCGTCGGTCAACTCCTGGCATCGGGAAACTCCCGACATCTTCGGGAAACTCCCGACACAAGGGTACCTTTTACGACTTTTGAGTTTAAAGAAGAGGTGATAGATAGCAGCATTCTCCAATAGCTATTGATCCACGGTGTCTCCTCCAGGAGATCTGGACAGGCAGGAGAAACAGTTCCTTGAGGTCTGGCACACTGTGTAGACAACCATGCTCCTCACTTGCCCAACCCTGCCATTTCTCTCATTGGCCACCTGGGAATTCCATCCCTTTTCCTTACATCAGACTCCTCCAGTGAGGTCTGCAGCTGGAAGTTACAGCTCCTTTGTAGCAGCTCCCACCTGCTTTGCTTAGAGAAGTGGCTGTAAAGAGGCACAGAAGGGATTTTCCTAACGGCAAGCAAGCAAAAGAAATGATACAAATTAATAACTGTGTAAAAATGCCTCAGATTTTCAGGCAGAGCTCTGCTGTCTGATGATAAGCGTCCTGGGAGACGCAGGTGGAGCCTGGGCAGAGGGTCCCAGGGCACCTACACTACCACCAGGGCTCTGTGTCCCTGCACCTGCATCCTGCACCCTGGCGCTGGAGATGCCTTTTCTTTTAAAACCAAAACATCACATACTTTCCTTCCAAAGACCAGTATAGAAAAGCAAAGCAAAACAAGGAGGATAAGAACACCAAGAGTTTTAGACGTTGAGAAGTGAAGTTGAACATTTCCTTCCCTTTACATTGTTTCCTTCATTTCTTCGTTGCTTCATTGTGGTTTTTTGACATTTTCTGAACCATTCTGTCATAATCAGGCCTCTAAGAATAAAAACAATGTTTGTGTCTCACATGGAGTCCAGCGCCCTAAAACACTCCCTGCCCAGGACTGTGCTTCCCACTGCTCACCCTTTCACGCAGCCAGTCACACTCGGAGGTGTTGAGCTCCCTGCACTGGTACAGAGAAGGGCGACTGTCGCCAGTGAAACGCTCTGTTTCTGCATGGACAACATATTGGTGTTGCCAGTACTTCTGGAAGGAGTCCCTCGATCAGCCAGACACACTCCCTTCACATTCGGTCCGGGGTCCCTGAGTTCTCACTCCATTTTAGGTGGAGAAAGGGAAAAGACTGTCCGTACCCACTGTCCCGATCCAATGTCGAAGGAGGTTTCAATAGGTTCCCGAGAACGAGATTAAGACACAAACGAGGTCAAATGCCGTACGCCTAGAAGAGCTTTTTATTATCAAAAGTGGAAAATAGTAGCGATAGGATAGAGGCACACAGCCAATCACACAGACAAAAGTTTCACCGTTCCGTCTCTCACACCACCCCGTGGCTCAACGGTTGCCCCTGGTGTGTTTTCTCAAGACGTTCAACTGCTCCGACAAAAGTCCTTTTTTCCCATTTGGAATAATAAGAAAGACAACAATCAGAAACAAAATCCCCACAGCTCTGCTCTGCGGTCAGGTGAATTGGGGCTGACAATGCTGAAAAGCTCTTGCATATCACGAGTGGCTTTCACCTGAGATCAGACCCTGTTCCTGTTTCCCATTGCTGTAGGGCAGGACTGACTCCTGCAGAGCCCACGGCAGAGCCGCCTGCTCCCTGAGGCACCCTCAGGCAGCACCAAGCAGAGCTCGTGAAAGGGACCTGCCAAAGCTCTTCCCGAATGGAGAGAGACAGTTTGGGGGGGTTTCTATGAGAAATGGCTTTGATGTTGCTTCGAGAAGTCTCTCCGAAGCTGTCCCTGTCTTTTCCCTCTAGGACAGTGCCCCACGCCCAGAGGCAGCAGATGTCCAACAGCAGCTCCATCAGCCAGTTCCTCCTCCTGGCGTTGGCAGACATGCGGGAGCTGCCGCTCTTGTACTCCTGGCTCTTCCTGGGCATCTAGCTGGCTGCTCTCCCGAGCAATGGCCTCATCATCAGCGCCGTAGGCCGTCACCGCTCCCACCCCTGGCCACAAGGACCGAGAGCTGGGACCCCTTAAAGGTGGTACCAGCCAGCACCACCACCACCGACGCCACCACCGGCAAAGCAGCTGGCACTGCTGCCCCTCTGCTGCCTCCTCCCACGGCCCTGCATGCTCTGATGGCCGGCCGCGGGACTCCTTGCGTCTCCTGCACCGGAATGTTGACCAGAGACCCACCGGCACATGGTGGTGCTGAGACGGGGACGTCGCTGCCACGGGGCAGCCGCGCTCCTCCTGCGGGCTGGGGCTGGCCGGTAGCCATGGAGCCTGCATGCGGCCGGGCGTCACCGTGGGGACATTGTGATGTCACTAGTGAGGTTGGCCCCGTCATGCGTCCGTGTCATAAAGGGCCTCGCCCCGACACTCCTATAAAAAGGGGGGTGGGGGGTGCAGAGCCAGGACCAGCCGGCAGGACAGGGTGGCCAGACCCACCATGGCCCGGTCCTGGCGCAGCGGGGCTCGCAGCAGGAGCCGGCGCCGCCGCCGCAGCCCGGGACCTTACAAGAGCCGCCCTCGCCGCCGGTATGGGAGGAGGCAACGACGGCCTGGGGCACGCAGCCGCCGGTACGGCAAGAGCCGCCGGCGGCAGGGGACACGCAGGCGCCACCGCTGAAACGATCCCAGCGCTGGGCGTCTGCGGAGCCAGTGTCCCCACGAGCCCCGGCCACCACCGCCTCCGCGCCGCCACACCAGTGCGGCCCTGGCTCCATGAATAAAGCTGGAATTATTGCACAACGGGTGTGTTTCTTCTTGCTGTCATGTCACATGGGTGGGTGTCCATGTCTGCTGGGGGTGTGTCCGCCATGGGTGCGCATGTCCAGGAGCAGCGCAGGTCTCCAGAGATGGAGATGCCTCAGCCTGCCTGCTGCTGTGCTGGGTCTGACCCCCGTCTCCACGTCCCAGCCCATCTCCACGTCCCAGCCCATCTCCATGCCTCCCGGGCACTGGTGCCCCCTCCCTGAGGGAGCAGTGGGGGGCCCTGTGGTATGCCCAGGGATTTTGGGCCGTGAAGGCACCCAAGGCTGTCCCTGAGCACGCGGGCAGGTGCAGCCTGTCAAAGATGAGTGAAATGTGCCTCCCTCAAAAGAGGGAAGCGGACATATGGTTTCGCGAGGCAAAATAATAATGCTTGGACAGAGTTTAATAGGTTTGACGGAATTTAACAAAGTCCAACAGTGGTTAACAAGGTTCTCGAAGTTTGATGGCAAGGTTCACCTTATTAATTACTGCATGGAAGAAACATACAAAAGGCAACTGAGTTAGAATCAAGGGAGAATGATTCTCAGAGAGACCGGAGCCGCAAAGAGGAAGGAGGACCCTCCCGTCTAGTCCCGAGGTTCAGAGTGGACCCCCTTGCTCTCAGAACTCCTAATGGAGCCCAGGTGCCCCTCGATCCAATCTTAGTCTCAGACATGCACAACGGTTTATGCCTCATGACATAATCTACACAATGTTTCTAAGAATATTGCTTAGCTCCATGGATTAGTAGTGGTCCTTGCGTATTAATTGAGCATGCTATCAATCACTTAGCGAGGGTCTGTCATGGGCAAGGCATCTCTCCGCCTTGGGTAAGGAAGGATCGCTTAGTCTCAGGTAAGGACTCTCTAACCTTGAGAGGCGTCCCTGCTCAAGGGGAGAGTCACCCGGCGTGCAGTCCAGCTGCAGTTGAGGGAGAGCTCAACTTGGGCCCATCCTGATGGTCCTCTTTATAGGGTGAAGTAGATGGCTGCTAGTCAATACCATAGACAGGATAGATGTCTTCCTTTTAGCTCTGGTCTCTTGTTCTGATCTTTGGTTATCTTGGCACTCTTGGCTTTCGAAAGCACCTTTCGCAAGAGTTTTTCAAGGCACCTTCACTCCCTTGTACGGGAGACAGGGGCTTTCCTTATCGCCAGTGCACGGCACAGACGTGAGGCCTGTGGCTCCTTAGTCAGCCTGAACCAAAGTACGGCTAGGGCTCACGTGCATCCGTCACACTGCGCCTCGGGACTACAGTCAACTTCCTTCATGTCCTAGGGTGGTGGTACGGTCACCTCTTGCCTCTGCGCTGTAAGCATTTGACATACCCTGTTGGCACGCTTACAGACCCATGGTAAGCAAAGAGCTTTTAGGGTCAACTATTACTCTTCATTCCCTAGTATTCGTAATACTAGGTAGCAACCACTGTGCTGGCTGGTGGTTGTGGGCTCAGCAGGGACAGGGCTTTGGGGAGAGGCCCAGGTGAGCCTCTGGTTACAATTAAGCTGGGAAACTCCGCAGTAGAATTTTTAGTAGATACTGGGGCAACATATTCTGTTTTGAACACCTGTAGGGGGAAATTGGGAACTAAAACTGCAAATGTAATTGGAGCGACCGGGAAACAGGAAGAAAGGCCATTCCTAAAACCCCTTAATCTGAAATTTGGAAGGAAGGTAATTACACATGAATTTCTATGTATGCCAGAATGTCCGATGCCCTTGTTGGGACGAGATCTGCTTTCTAAATTAAATGCACAAATAATTTTTGAAAAAGGGGACATTTATTTAAAAATACCTGAATCAAAGACAGGGGATATATTAATGATACAGGAAAAAGCAAAAATGCAAGAAATACCACAAGAAGTAGATGAGGCTGTGATTGATACCTACGGTCTGGAACACTGAAATACCTGGAAGATCAAAGGTAGCCCAGCCTGTAAAGGTTGAATTAAAGGAACATGCCAAACCAATAAGAATAAAACAATACCCAATAAAATCAGAAGCTAGACAAGGAATTAAGAAATTAATTGGTAAATTTTTGGAGTGTGGACTTTTGGAAGAATGTGAATCTGAATATAATGCTCCAATCTTACCGGTTAGGAAGCCTTCAGGGGAATACAGGTTAGTTCAGGATTTAAGGACAATAAATCAGATAGTAAAGAACATTCATCCTGTGGTTGCGAAGCCATATACCCTTTTAACAGCTTTAAGGGAAAGTCATCAGTGGTTTACAGTGCTTGATTTAAAAGATGCTTTCTTTTGTATACGTCCGGAAAAGGAACGTAGAAAATTGTTTGCCTTTGAGTGGGAGAATCCACAAACAGAACGAAGAACGCAATTAACGTGGACCAGGCTACCACAAGGATTTAAGACTAGCCCGACCATCTTCGGCAATCAGCTGGCAAAAGAGCTCGAGATGTGGAAACAAAGCAATCCAGAGTTACCTGGTCACCTGCTTTTACAATACGTGGATGATATACTGATCGCCACCGAGGACAGAGCAACCTGCATAAAGGTAACGATAGACCTTTTAAACTTTCTGGGACTTAATGGGTACAAAGTATCCAGAAACAAAGCACAAGTAGCAAGTCAATTGTAATATATCTGGGCTTTGAAATTTCAAAAGGACAACGACAGTTGGGAACAAACCGAAAAGAAGCCATCTGTAGTACACCAGAACCGAAAAACGTTCATGAATTGAGGGCCTTTCTGGGAATGACTGGATGGTGCAGGCTATGGATCATGAACTATGCTCTAATAGCTAAGCCATTGTATGAGGCCCAGAAAGGGACGCCTCCCTTTGAGTGGGGCCCAGAACAATGAAGGGCCTTTAAAGATCTGAAACAGGCCCTGATGACTGCTCCTGCTTTGGGACTTCCGAATTTGACTAAAGATTTCCAGTTGTTTGTTCATGAAAGGCAGCATCTGGCACTGGGAGTGCTGACCCAACGGATGGGAAGCTGGAAGCGACCAGTGGGGTACTTTTCCAAGCAACTGGACACAGTAAGTACAGGATGGCCCACCTGCCTTCGGGCAGTCGCTGCTACGGTAATGCTCATACAGGAAGCCCGAAAGTTAACTCTGGGACGGACAATAGTGGTATATGTACCACATATGGTGGTGACTGTTTTGGAACAAAAAGGGGGGTCACTGGCTTTCTCCCAGCAGGATGATGAAGTATCAAGTAATATTGACGGAGCAAGATGATGTGATACTACAAACAACTAACCTAGTTAACCCTGCAGTTTTCCTGAATTCTGTACAGGAAGAAGGACAACTGAAACATAACTGTTTAATTACAGTCGAGCAGGTGTATTCCAGCCGACAAGACCTGAAAGACACACCATGGGAGGATCCTGACTGGGAACTGTACACAGATGGCAGCAGCTTTGTAGAGAATGAAGTTCGCTACGCTAGATATGCGATAACAACAGAGAGATCGGTCATAGAGGCTAATGCTTTGCCTAGCAATACCTCAGCGCAAAAGGCAGAGCCGATAGCCTTGACGAAGGCGTTAGAACTGAGCGAAGGAAAGAAAGTAAATATTTGCACTGATTCAAAATATGCTTTTTGGTGTAGTGCATGTCCATAGGACATTGTGGGAAGAAAGAGGACTATTAACCTCTCAAGGGGCAAACATCAAATACAAAGAGGAAATATTGAAATTGTTACAAGCAGTCCAGAGACCGACAAAGGTGGCAATCATGCACTGTAAAGCACATCAGTCAGGAAATATGAAAGAAGCTATAGGGAACAGATTAGCTGATACAGCAGCTAGAGGAATAGCAAAAAAGAATGCCCTGCAAGTGGCATTAATTCCCACAAAAAAACACTACACTACCAAAAGAGAAACCAAAATATTCGGAGGAAGATGAGAAATTAGGGAAGTTATTAGACGCAAAAAGGAGTTTAGCAGGATGGTGGGTCACAGTTCAGGGACAGGTAGTAATCCCACCGCTTCTGATGAGAGAGATATTACAGGCAAAACATAAAGAGTGTCATTGGGGCCCAGAAGCATTAATCACCTTTTTAAAGAGATATGTGGTGTCTATAAGAATGTTAGAAATGACTAAAATAATTTCTGCCAAGCGTGAAATTTGTTTGCGAAACAATCCGGTGATAAAGAGAAAAGTTCCAATGGGAACCTTGAAATCGGGAGTGCAACCTGGAGACTATTGGCAAATCGATTTTTCAGAATTACCCAGACAAAAGGGGTATCGATACATTCTGGTGGGGGTTGATACTTTTACAGGATGGCCTGAAGCTTTTCCTTGTCGGACCAATCAAGCAAAAAAAGTCATTAAATGGTTGTTACAAGAAATAATTCCAGGATTTGGAGTACCTATTGAGATATCTTCTGATAGAGGCCCACATTTTGTTGCCGAAATAGTACAAAATATTAGTAAAGTTCTAGGAATTACTTGACATTTACATACCCCCTGGAGGCCTCAATCAAATGGAAAAATAGAAAGAATGAATCAGACATTAAAAAGGCAAATTAGCAAAATACGTCAGGAGACAAATTGGCTACTACGATCAGTGATTGGCTAAATTACAATGGCCTTTGCAATCTTCCCTATTGGCTTTAGAAACTAACCAGTGGCTGTTGTCAAATATATTACCAAAATGGGAAAAGGTGAATGTGGGAGACCATGAATTGATTATAGATGCACTCGGTGTGGTCCAAGATAACCTATCTTTGGCTCTCAGTTGCATCCAGGCACAACTGTGGGCACAACCAGTGGCTGCTTCAATCATAAGAGAAGGGGAAAAAGACACTCTTCCCACCAAGATTCGAAAAATAACTTGAGATAGTGCCATTAATTTAGAGAGAAACTGCAGTCCTGGTGGAATCTGATAAACTTTACCTACGATCCCATCACAAGTACAGCCACAACTTTTGTATTAACTATACACAATGCTTCAATATATTCGATTTACCCTGTTATTGCATTAGGATTGAATCACAACGGAACCATACTCTATCCATTTGAGCATAAAGTATAGGCCCAAAAGGTGGGACAGAAGTGGCAAACTGTGGATTTGGAATCTTGTGTTGTACGAGAACAACAAGGGTTCATCTGTGAAGGTAATACAATCAGAGGTCAGGATATCTGTTTAGATACTGAACAAAATGTTTGTCATTTTGCGACTCACCCTGACGAAAACCCTGAAACAGTGATTATAGATATTGGTAAGGGATGTGTATGTTTGAGAACAGCTTGCGATTTTATATCCGTAAAGGATGTTACAGATACTAGAAACCACTCAAATTTTTCTGTTTATAATTTCACTGAAATCGCGAGATGTGATTTTGCTTATTTGGCTCCAGTCACATCTCACCAGCTCTTGCAATCTAATTATACCGTAATTCAGGAACTGTTGCCTACACCCATTGGAATGAATCTCACTTCAGTGAAACAATTGCTACAACACCAAGATTTAATCAAAATTTTGAAAAAGGTCAAGGAAAACGGGCAAAGAACTTTAATAACTGTACACCACAATGTGAAAGAGAAGAGTAATATAAAAACTCATCTACACAATGTATGTAGGTGAGCAGGCACTTCTTTATTGCAGCGCTGGACGCACAGGGGATCGCTCCACCTAGTGTGCGTGCTTAGTTTCTCCGCTCCCCAAGTTATATACAATCAAAATATACATATTCATCATATTTTCCAAGAAACAATTAACATATTCATACAATTTCTGAGAACTCATTAATATATGTAAATGCTCGTGACGCTTGCGCCTTCAGGTACACAGGTGGTCGTCTAAGGTCCTCTGGTGGTCGTCCATAGTCTTCCTCATGGTGTCCTTCAGTTGAACCCAATCTTTGCGAGTGCTCAGGTTGGTTGCAAAATCCCATTCTTGGAATCTTCTTAAGTTTTCCTCGGTTTACTGACCAGGCCTACAACTTACCATTCTCTTGACAAGCAAATTCTACCTATTCACAATGCTACATTGTTCATAGCTAGTTTATGATGAAATCAGAGATAGATTTTACCTAGCTACCCTTCTAGAAAATATATATCTAATTCAGTCTTTTTATTAATCACTTTCTAGCTTATACTCTTCTGTCAATTTCCATGCCTAGGAACAATCAATGGTTATTTCTATTAATATCTATGGATTGGCATTCTTGATATTCATGTCAAGATGGGAAGGGTAAGGGGATTTTCAAGCAGCATCACTGGTGCATATCAGGTCACACTGTCACAGGACTCAAACGAAACTTTTCTATTCAATTCTTCATCGTTCCATCTCGTTACTGTTAGTTCCTCAGTATGGAACGGCGACTCCCTGGTGAGGTTCCTATGGTTATTGTTTCTAACTTAACAATCCTAACTTATTTATTTATTAATTAAATTTAACCTATTCTATATAGACAAAATCATGTTTTGATTAAAAAAATGAGAATATTTACAACAAAGGGTGGTGAGGAGGGGGAAGGCCCGGCTGCCATCCAGCATCTCCCGCCTGAGGTGGTGAGTTGAGTAGGGGGGGATGGCAGGGCTGGGGTCCCCCCCTCAAAGCAGGGGGGTCCCAGGGTTGATGCTCTCCCCACCTCTCTCCCCACAGCTGCTGCTCATCATCTCCTGCCTGACGCTGCCCCCCCCCCCCGCCCCGCACTGAGACTGGGCCAGACCTGCCGCTGCCTCCACGAGTTGTGCGACAGCGAGGCCGCCCGGCGCCACCTCTGCACCCCTCTCCTCCCAGCCGCCGCCAGTGCCCGGCCCTGCAGGAGGGCCGCCACCCTCACCTGTGAGTCCCTGTCATTGCCAAGGGATGGGGGGGTGGCACTTTGTCCCAAGTCTCATTTTCTGAGTCCAAACTTTGATTGTACGGTTGAAAGCCACATTTGTATGGTTCCAAACCCCTCCTTTTTAGGGTACGAACTCTCATTTATAAGTTCCAACCCCCCGTTTTAAGGTTCAGAGACTTAAACGATTCCGTATTTCTACAATTCTATGATTTTAAGGGCACAGAGTTTCATTTTTAAGACCCAAAGTCTGATTGTGAAGGTCCAAAGCCTCAGTTTTAGGGTCCAAAGGCTCATCTGTAGCTTTCCAAGCCTCCTTTTCAGGGACCAAAGCCTCATTTTCAGGATTCGGGCCACAATTTGGAGAGCCCAAAGCCTATTTTGAGCCTCCCACGACCCATTTCTAGTAAGCAAAGACTTAAGTTTTTGTACCGACGCATCGTTTGAGGGCACAAAACCTAATTTCTGGGTTCCAAGTCTCAATCTCTTTTCCAAAGCCCAGTTTTTAGGAGCAAAACCCCATTCTGAAGGCCCAAAGCCACATTTTGAGAGTCCACACTCTCATTTATTAGGTTTTTTCAGCACCTGAGCTGCCTGCACATGACCTTTGCCTACCTGCAATCATGGCCTCCAATTATCTGCTCTAAGGAGTGCCTGGGGGCAGCCTTTGTCAGTAATGGCCCTCAGTGGGGCTCGTTAATGCTTCAGGATACTTTGGGTTTAGCTTCTGACTTGGACTTGTGGAAAGGCTTGTGCAATCTCCTCTCAGTAGCTGAGGTTCAAGGGCTCAGCCCCAAATGCCCCCTGGGGCTCGTTACAATGCAGAAAGCCCTGAAGACCCATATCCCCTTCACAATTTTCTTCAAGTCTTCACGACTTGTACAGATAATTGGAGAGGTTTCATAGTGTAGTTCAGGAGGAAGATTTCAAAGAGCACCTATTAAAAATGGATTTTTCTTAATTTTCAAGGGTACCTTTTACGACTTTTGAGTTTAAAGAAGAGGTGATAGATAGCAGCATTCTCCAATAGCTATTGATCCACGGTGTCTCCTCCAGGAGATCTGGACAGGCAGGAGAAACAGTTCCTTGAGGTCTGGCACACTGTGTAGACAACCATGCTCCTCACTTGCCCAACCCTGCCATTTCTCTCATTGGCCACCTGGGAATTCCATCCCTTTTCCTTACATCAGACTCCTCCAGTGAGGTCTGCAGCTGGAAGTTACAGCTCCTTTGTAGCAGCTCCCACCTGCTTTGCTTAGAGAAGTGGCTGTAAAGAGGCACAGAAGGGATTTTCCTAACGGCAAGCAAGCAAAAGAAATGATACAAATTAATAACTGTGTAAAAATGCCTCAGATTTTCAGGCAGAGCTCTGCTGTCTGATGATAAGCGTCCTGGGAGACGCAGGTGGAGCCTGGGCAGAGGGTCCCAGGGCACCTACACTACCACCAGGGCTCTGTGTCCCTGCACCTGCATCCTGCACCCTGGCGCTGGAGATGCCTTTTCTTTTAAAACCAAAACATCACATACTTTCCTTCCAAAGACCAGTATAGAAAAGCAAAGCAAAACAAGGAGGATAAGAACACCAAGAGTTTTAGACGTTGAGAAGTGAAGTTGAACATTTCCTTCCCTTTACATTGTTTCCTTCATTTCTTCGTTGCTTCATTGTGGTTTTTTGACATTTTCTGAACCATTCTGTCATAATCAGGCCTCTAAGAATAAAAACAATGTTTGTGTCTCACATGGAGTCCAGCGCCCTAAAACACTCCCTGCCCAGGACTGTGCTTCCCACTGCTCACCCTTTCACGCAGCCAGTCACACTCGGAGGTGTTGAGCTCCCTGCACTGGTACAGAGAAGGGCGACCGTCGCCAGTGAAACGCTCTGTTTCTGCATGGACAACATATTGGTGTTGCCAGTACTTCTGGAAGGAGTCCCTCGATCAGCCAGACACACTCCCTTCACATTCGGTCCGGGGTCCCTGAGTTCTCACTCCATTTTAGGTGGAGAAAGGGAAAAGACTGTCCGTACCCACTGTCCCGATCCAATGTCGAAGGAGGTTTCAATAGGTTCCCGAGAACGAGATTAAGACACAAACGAGGTCAAATGCCGTACGCCTAGAAGAGCTTTTTATTATCAAAAGTGGAAAATAGTAGCGATAGGATAGAGGCACACAGCCAATCACACAGACAAAAGTTTCACCGTTCCGTCTCTCACACCACCCCGTGGCTCAACGGTTGCCCCTGGTGTGTTTTCTCAAGACGTTCAACTGCTCCGACAAAAGTCCTTTTTTCCCATTTGGAATAATAAGAAAGACAACAATCAGAAACAAAATCCCCACAGCTCTGCTCTGCGGTCAGGTGAATTGGGGCTGACAATGCTGAAAAGCTCTTGCATATCACGAGTGGCTTTCACCTGAGATCAGACCCTGTTCCTGTTTCCCATTGCTGTAGGGCAGGACCGACTCCTGCAGAGCCCACGGCAGAGCCGCCTGCTCTCTGAGGCACCCTCAGGCAGCACCAAGCAGAGCTCGTGAAAGGGACCTGCCAAAGCTCTTCCCGAATGGAGAGAGACAGTTTGGGGGGGTTTCTATGAGAAATGGCTTTGATGTTGCTTCGAGAAGTCTCTCCGAAGCTGTCCCTGTCTTTTCCCTCTAGGACAGTGCCCCACGCCCAGAGGCAGCAGATGTCCAACAGCAGCTCCATCAGCCAGTTCCTCCTCCTGGCGTTGGCAGACATGCGGGAGCTGCCGCTCTTGTACTCCTGGCTCTTCCTGGGCATCTAGCTGGCTGCTCTCCCGAGCAATGGCCTCATCATCAGCGCCGTAGGCCGTCACCGCTCCCACCCCTGGCCACAAGGACCGAGAGCTGGGACCCCTTAAAGGTGGTACCAGCCAGCACCACCACCACCGACGCCACCACCGGCAAAGCAGCTGGCACTGCTGCCCCTCTGCTGCCTCCTCCCACGGCCCTGCATGCTCTGATGGCCGGCCGCGGGACTCCTTGCGTCTCCTGCACCGGAATGTTGACCAGAGACCCACCGGCACATGGTGGTGCTGAGACGGGGACGTCGCTGCCACGGGGCAGCCGCGCTCCTCCTGCGGGCTGGGGCTGGCCGGTAGCCATGGAGCCTGCATGCGGCCGGGCGTCACCGTGGGGACATTGTGATGTCACTAGTGAGGTTGGCCCCGTCATGCGTCCGTGTCATAAAGGGCCTCGCCCCGACACTCCTATAAAAAGGGGGGTGGGGGGTGCAGAGCCAGGACCAGCCGGCAGGACAGGGTGGCCAGACCCACCATGGCCCGGTCCTGGCGCAGCGGGGCTCGCAGCAGGAGCCGGCGCCGCCGCCGCAGCCCGGGACCTTACAAGAGCCGCCCTCGCCGCCGGTATGGGAGGAGGCAACGACGGCCTGGGGCACGCAGCCGCCGGTACGGCAAGAGCCGCCGGCGGCAGGGGACACGCAGGCGCCACCGCTGAAACGATCCCAGCGCTGGGCGTCTGCGGAGCCAGTGTCCCCACGAGCCCCGGCCACCACCGCCTCCGCGCCGCCACACCAGTGCGGCCCTGGCTCCATGAATAAAGCTGGAATTATTGCACAACGGGTGTGTTTCTTCTTGCTGTCATGTCACATGGGTGGGTGTCCATGTCTGCTGGGGGTGTGTCCGCCATGGGTGCGCATGTCCAGGAGCAGCGCAGGTCTCCAGAGATGGAGATGCCTCAGCCTGCCTGCTGCTGTGCTGGGTCTGACCCCCGTCTCCACGTCCCAGCCCATCTCCACGTCCCAGCCCATCTCCATGCCTCCCGGGCACTGGTGCCCCCTCCCTGAGGGAGCAGTGGGGGGCCCTGTGGTATGCCCAGGGATTTTGGGCCGTGAAGGCACCCAAGGCTGTCCCTGAGCACGCGGGCAGGTGCAGCCTGTCAAAGATGAGTGAAATGTGCCTCCCTCAAAAGAGGGAAGCGGACATATGGTTTCGCGAGGCAAAATAATAATGCTTGGACAGAGTTTAATAGGTTTGACGGAATTTAACAAAGTCCAACAGTGGTTAACAAGGTTCTCGAAGTTTGATGGCAAGGTTCACCTTATTAATTACTGCATGGAAGAAACATACAAAAGGCAACTGAGTTAGAATCAAGGGAGAATGATTCTCAGAGAGACCGGAGCCGCAAAGAGGAAGGAGGACCCTCCCGTCTAGTCCCGAGGTTCAGAGTGGACCCCCTTGCTCTCAGAACTCCTAATGGAGCCCAGGTGCCCCTCGATCCAATCTTAGTCTCAGACATGCACAACGGTTTATGCCTCATGACATAATCTACACAATGTTTCTAAGAATATTGCTTAGCTCCATGGATTAGTAGTGGTCCTTGCGTATTAATTGAGCATGCTATCAATCACTTAGCGAGGGTCTGTCATGGGCAAGGCATCTCTCCGCCTTGGGTAAGGAAGGATCGCTTAGTCTCAGGTAAGGACTCTCTAACCTTGAGAGGCGTCCCTGCTCAAGGGGAGAGTCACCCGGCGTGCAGTCCAGCTGCAGTTGAGGGAGAGCTCAACTTGGGCCCATCCTGATGGTCCTCTTTATAGGGTGAAGTAGATGGCTGCTAGTCAATACCATAGACAGGATAGATGTCTTCCTTTTAGCTCTGGTCTCTTGTTCTGATCTTTGGTTATCTTGGCACTCTTGGCTTTCGAAAGCACCTTTCGCAAGAGTTTTTCAAGGCACCTTCACTCCCTTGTACGGGAGACAGGGGCTTTCCTTATCGCCAGTGCACGGCACAGACGTGAGGCCTGTGGCTCCTTAGTCAGCCTGAACCAAAGTACGGCTAGGGCTCACGTGCATCCGTCACACTGCGCCTCGGGACTACAGTCAACTTCCTTCATGTCCTAGGGTGGTGGTACGGTCACCTCTTGCCTCTGCGCTGTAAGCATTTGACATACCCTGTTGGCACGCTTACAGACCCATGGTAAGCAAAGAGCTTTTAGGGTCAACTATTACTCTTCATTCCCTAGTATTCGTAATACTAGGTAGCAACCACTGTGCTGGCTGGTGGTTGTGGGCTCAGCAGGGACAGGGCTTTGGGGAGAGGCCCAGGTGAGCCTCTGGTTACAATTAAGCTGGGAAACTCCGCAGTAGAATTTTTAGTAGATACTGGGGCAACATATTCTGTTTTGAACACCTGTAGGGGGAAATTGGGAACTAAAACTGCAAATGTAATTGGAGCGACCGGGCAACAGGAAGAAAGGCCATTCCTAAAACCCCTTAATCTGAAATTTGGAAGGAAGGTAATTACACATGAATTTCTATGTATGCCAGAATGTCCGATGCCCTTGTTGGGACGAGATCTGCTTTCTAAATTAAATGCACAAATAATTTTTGAAAAAGGGGACATTTATTTAAAAATACCTGAATCAAAGACAGGGGATATATTAATGATACAGGAAAAAGCAAAAATGCAAGAAATACCACAAGAAGTAGATGAGGCTGTGATTGATACCTACGGTCTGGAACACTGAAATACCTGGAAGATCAAAGGTAGCCCAGCCTGTAAAGGTTGAATTAAAGGAACATGCCAAACCAATAAGAATAAAACAATACCCAATAAAATCAGAAGCTAGACAAGGAATTAAGAAATTAATTGGTAAATTTTTGGAGTGTGGACTTTTGGAAGAATGTGAATCTGAATATAATGCTCCAATCTTACCGGTTAGGAAGCCTTCAGGGGAATACAGGTTAGTTCAGGATTTAAGGACAATAAATCAGATAGTAAAGAACATTCATCCTGTGGTTGCGAAGCCATATACCCTTTTAACAGCTTTAAGGGAAAGTCATCAGTGGTTTACAGTGCTTGATTTAAAAGATGCTTTCTTTTGTATACGTCCGGAAAAGGAACGTAGAAAATTGTTTGCCTTTGAGTGGGAGAATCCACAAACAGAACGAAGAACGCAATTAACGTGGACCAGGCTACCACAAGGATTTAAGACTAGCCCGACCATCTTCGGCAATCAGCTGGCAAAAGAGCTCGAGATGTGGAAACAAAGCAATCCAGAGTTACCTGGTCACCTGCTTTTACAATACGTGGATGATATACTGATCGCCACCGAGGACAGAGCAACCTGCATAAAGGTAACGATAGACCTTTTAAACTTTCTGGGACTTAATGGGTACAAAGTATCCAGAAACAAAGCACAAGTAGCAAGTCAATTGTAATATATCTGGGCTTTGAAATTTCAAAAGGACAACGACAGTTGGGAACAAACCGAAAAGAAGCCATCTGTAGTACACCAGAACCGAAAAACGTTCATGAATTGAGGGCCTTTCTGGGAATGACTGGATGGTGCAGGCTATGGATCATGAACTATGCTCTAATAGCTAAGCCATTGTATGAGGCCCAGAAAGGGACGCCTCCCTTTGAGTGGGGCCCAGAACAATGAAGGGCCTTTAAAGATCTGAAACAGGCCCTGATGACTGCTCCTGCTTTGGGACTTCCGAATTTGACTAAAGATTTCCAGTTGTTTGTTCATGAAAGGCAGCATCTGGCACTGGGAGTGCTGACCCAACGGATGGGAAGCTGGAAGCGACCAGTGGGGTACTTTTCCAAGCAACTGGACACAGTAAGTACAGGATGGCCCACCTGCCTTCGGGCAGTCGCTGCTACGGTAATGCTCATACAGGAAGCCCGAAAGTTAACTCTGGGACGGACAATAGTGGTATATGTACCACATATGGTGGTGACTGTTTTGGAACAAAAAGGGGGGTCACTGGCTTTCTCCCAGCAGGATGATGAAGTATCAAGTAATATTGACGGAGCAAGATGATGTGATACTACAAACAACTAACCTAGTTAACCCTGCAGTTTTCCTGAATTCTGTACAGGAAGAAGGACAACTGAAACATAACTGTTTAATTACAGTCGAGCAGGTGTATTCCAGCCGACAAGACCTGAAAGACACACCATGGGAGGATCCTGACTGGGAACTGTACACAGATGGCAGCAGCTTTGTAGAGAATGAAGTTCGCTACGCTAGATATGCGATAACAACAGAGAGATCGGTCATAGAGGCTAATGCTTTGCCTAGCAATACCTCAGCGCAAAAGGCAGAGCCGATAGCCTTGACGAAGGCGTTAGAACTGAGCGAAGGAAAGAAAGTAAATATTTGCACTGATTCAAAATATGCTTTTTGGTGTAGTGCATGTCCATAGGACATTGTGGGAAGAAAGAGGACTATTAACCTCTCAAGGGGCAAACATCAAATACAAAGAGGAAATATTGAAATTGTTACAAGCAGTCCAGAGACCGACAAAGGTGGCAATCATGCACTGTAAAGCACATCAGTCAGGAAATATGAAAGAAGCTATAGGGAACAGATTAGCTGATACAGCAGCTAGAGGAATAGCAAAAAAGAATGCCCTGCAAGTGGCATTAATTCCCACAAAAAAACACTACACTACCAAAAGAGAAACCAAAATATTCGGAGGAAGATGAGAAATTAGGGAAGTTATTAGACGCAAAAAGGAGTTTAGCAGGATGGTGGGTCACAGTTCAGGGACAGGTAGTAATCCCACCGCTTCTGATGAGAGAGATATTACAGGCAAAACATAAAGAGTGTCATTGGGGCCCAGAAGCATTAATCACCTTTTTAAAGAGATATGTGGTGTCTATAAGAATGTTAGAAATGACTAAAATAATTTCTGCCAAGCGTGAAATTTGTTTGCAAAACAATCCGGTGATAAAGAGAAAAGTTCCAATGGGAACCTTGAAATCGGGAGTGCAACCTGGAGACTATTGGCAAATCGATTTTTCAGAATTACCCAGACAAAAGGGGTATCGATACATTCTGGTGGGGGTTGATACTTTTACAGGATGGCCTGAAGCTTTTCCTTGTCGGACCAATCAAGCAAAAAAAGTCATTAAATGGTTGTTACAAGAAATAATTCCAGGATTTGGAGTACCTATTGAGATATCTTCTGATAGAGGCCCACATTTTGTTGCCGAAATAGTACAAAATATTAGTAAAGTTCTAGGAATTACTTGACATTTACATACCCCCTGGAGGCCTCAATCAAATGGAAAAATAGAAAGAATGAATCAGACATTAAAAAGGCAAATTAGCAAAATACGTCAGGAGACAAATTGGCTACTACGATCAGTGATTGGCTAAATTACAATGGCCTTTGCAATCTTCCCTATTGGCTTTAGAAACTAACCAGTGGCTGTTGTCAAATATATTACCAAAATGGGAAAAGGTGAATGTGGGAGACCATGAATTGATTATAGATGCACTCGGTGTGGTCCAAGATAACCTATCTTTGGCTCTCAGTTGCATCCAGGCACAACTGTGGGCACAACCAGTGGCTGCTTCAATCATAAGAGAAGGGGAAAAAGACACTCTTCCCACCAAGATTCGAAAAATAACTTGAGATAGTGCCATTAATTTAGAGAGAAACTGCAGTCCTGGTGGAATCTGATAAACTTTACCTACGATCCCATCACAAGTACAGCCACAACTTTTGTATTAACTATACACAATGCTTCAATATATTCGATTTACCCTGTTATTGCATTAGGATTGAATCACAACGGAACCATACTCTATCCATTTGAGCATAAAGTATAGGCCCAAAAGGTGGGACAGAAGTGGCAAACTGTGGATTTGGAATCTTGTGTTGTACGAGAACAACAAGGGTTCATCTGTGAAGGTAATACAATCAGAGGTCAGGATATCTGTTTAGATACTGAACAAAATGTTTGTCATTTTGCGACTCACCCTGACGAAAACCCTGAAACAGTGATTATAGATATTGGTAAGGGATGTGTATGTTTGAGAACAGCTTGCGATTTTATATCCGTAAAGGATGTTACAGATACTAGAAACCACTCAAATTTTTCTGTTTATAATTTCACTGAAATCGCGAGATGTGATTTTGCTTATTTGGCTCCAGTCACATCTCACCAGCTCTTGCAATCTAATTATACCGTAATTCAGGAACTGTTGCCTACACCCATTGGAATGAATCTCACTTCAGTGAAACAATTGCTACAACACCAAGATTTAATCAAAATTTTGAAAAAGGTCAAGGAAAACGGGCAAAGAACTTTAATAACTGTACACCACAATGTGAAAGAGAAGAGTAATATAAAAACTCATCTACACAATGTATGTAGGTGAGCAGGCACTTCTTTATTGCAGCGCTGGACGCACAGGGGATCGCTCCACCTAGTGTGCGTGCTTAGTTTCTCCGCTCCCCAAGTTATATACAATCAAAATATACATATTCATCATATTTTCCAAGAAACAATTAACATATTCATACAATTTCTGAGAACTCATTAATATATGTAAATGCTCGTGACGCTTGCGCCTTCAGGTACACAGGTGGTCGTCTAAGGTCCTCTGGTGGTCGTCCATAGTCTTCCTCATGGTGTCCTTCAGTTGAACCCAATCTTTGCGAGTGCTCAGGTTGGTTGCAAAATCCCATTCTTGGAATCTTCTTAAGTTTTCCTCGGTTTACTGACCAGGCCTACAACTTACCATTCTCTTGACAAGCAAATTCTACCTATTCACAATGCTACATTGTTCATAGCTAGTTTATGATGAAATCAGAGATAGATTTTACCTAGCTACCCTTCTAGAAAATATATATCTAATTCAGTCTTTTTATTAATCACTTTCTAGCTTATACTCTTCTGTCAATTTCCATGCCTAGGAACAATCAATGGTTATTTCTATTAATATCTATGGATTGGCATTCTTGATATTCATGTCAAGATGGGAAGGGTAAGGGGATTTTCAAGCAGCATCACTGGTGCATATCAGGTCACACTGTCACAGGACTCAAACGAAACTTTTCTATTCAATTCTTCATCGTTCCATCTCGTTACTGTTAGTTCCTCAGTATGGAACGGCGACTCCCTGGTGAGGTTCCTATGGTTATTGTTTCTAACTTAACAATCCTAACTTATTTATTTATTAATTAAATTTAACCTATTCTATATAGACAAAATCATGTTTTGATTAAAAAAATGAGAATATTTACAACAAAGGGTGGTGAGGAGGGGGAAGGCCCGGCTGCCATCCAGCATCTCCCGCCTGAGGTGGTGAGTTGAGTAGGGGGGGATGGCAGGGCTGGGGTCCCCCCCTCAAAGCAGGGGGGTCCCAGGGTTGATGCTCTCCCCACCTCTCTCCCCACAGCTGCTGCTCATCATCTCCTGCCTGACGCTGCCCCCCCCCCCCGCCCCGCACTGAGACTGGGCCAGACCTGCCGCTGCCTCCACGAGTTGTGCGACAGCGAGGCCGCCCGGCGCCACCTCTGCACCCCTCTCCTCCCAGCCGCCGCCAGTGCCCGGCCCTGCAGGAGGGCCGCCACCCTCACCTGTGAGTCCCTGTCATTGCCAAGGGATGGGGGGGTGGCACTTTGTCCCAAGTCTCATTTTCTGAGTCCAAACTTTGATTGTACGGTTGAAAGCCACATTTGTATGGTTCCAAACCCCTCCTTTTTAGGGTACGAACTCTCATTTATAAGTTCCAACCCCCCGTTTTAAGGTTCAGAGACTTAAACGATTCCGTATTTCTACAATTCTATGATTTTAAGGGCACAGAGTTTCATTTTTAAGACCCAAAGTCTGATTGTGAAGGTCCAAAGCCTCAGTTTTAGGGTCCAAAGGCTCATCTGTAGCTTTCCAAGCCTCCTTTTCAGGGACCAAAGCCTCATTTTCAGGATTCGGGCCACAATTTGGAGAGCCCAAAGCCTATTTTGAGCCTCCCACGACCCATTTCTAGTAAGCAAAGACTTAAGTTTTTGTACCGACGCATCGTTTGAGGGCACAAAACCTAATTTCTGGGTTCCAAGTCTCAATCTCTTTTCCAAAGCCCAGTTTTTAGGAGCAAAACCCCATTCTGAAGGCCCAAAGCCACATTTTGAGAGTCCACACTCTCATTTATTAGGTTTTTTCAGCACCTGAGCTGCCTGCACATGACCTTTGCCTACCTGCAATCATGGCCTCCAATTATCTGCTCTAAGGAGTGCCTGGGGGCAGCCTTTGTCAGTAATGGCCCTCAGTGGGGCTCGTTAATGCTTCAGGATACTTTGGGTTTAGCTTCTGACTTGGACTTGTGGAAAGGCTTGTGCAATCTCCTCTCAGTAGCTGAGGTTCAAGGGCTCAGCCCCAAATGCCCCCTGGGGCTCGTTACAATGCAGAAAGCCCTGAAGACCCATATCCCCTTCACAATTTTCTTCAAGTCTTCACGACTTGTACAGATAATTGGAGAGGTTTCATAGTGTAGTTCAGGAGGAAGATTTCAAAGAGCACCTATTAAAAATGGATTTTTCTTAATTTTCAAGGGTACCTTTTACGACTTTTGAGTTTAAAGAAGAGGTGATAGATAGCAGCATTCTCCAATAGCTATTGATCCACGGTGTCTCCTCCAGGAGATCTGGACAGGCAGGAGAAACAGTTCCTTGAGGTCTGGCACACTGTGTAGACAACCATGCTCCTCACTTGCCCAACCCTGCCATTTCTCTCATTGGCCACCTGGGAATTCCATCCCTTTTCCTTACATCAGACTCCTCCAGTGAGGTCTGCAGCTGGAAGTTACAGCTCCTTTGTAGCAGCTCCCACCTGCTTTGCTTAGAGAAGTGGCTGTAAAGAGGCACAGAAGGGATTTTCCTAACGGCAAGCAAGCAAAAGAAATGATACAAATTAATAACTGTGTAAAAATGCCTCAGATTTTCAGGCAGAGCTCTGCTGTCTGATGATAAGCGTCCTGGGAGACGCAGGTGGAGCCTGGGCAGAGGGTCCCAGGGCACCTACACTACCACCAGGGCTCTGTGTCCCTGCACCTGCATCCTGCACCCTGGCGCTGGAGATGCCTTTTCTTTTAAAACCAAAACATCACATACTTTCCTTCCAAAGACCAGTATAGAAAAGCAAAGCAAAACAAGGAGGATAAGAACACCAAGAGTTTTAGACGTTGAGAAGTGAAGTTGAACATTTCCTTCCCTTTACATTGTTTCCTTCATTTCTTCGTTGCTTCATTGTGGTTTTTTGACATTTTCTGAACCATTCTGTCATAATCAGGCCTCTAAGAATAAAAACAATGTTTGTGTCTCACATGGAGTCCAGCGCCCTAAAACACTCCCTGCCCAGGACTGTGCTTCCCACTGCTCACCCTTTCACGCAGCCAGTCACACTCGGAGGTGTTGAGCTCCCTGCACTGGTACAGAGAAGGGCGACCGTCGCCAGTGAAACGCTCTGTTTCTGCATGGACAACATATTGGTGTTGCCAGTACTTCTGGAAGGAGTCCCTCGATCAGCCAGACACACTCCCTTCACATTCGGTCCGGGGTCCCTGAGTTCTCACTCCATTTTAGGTGGAGAAAGGGAAAAGACTGTCCGTACCCACTGTCCCGATCCAATGTCGAAGGAGGTTTCAATAGGTTCCCGAGAACGAGATTAAGACACAAACGAGGTCAAATGCCGTACGCCTAGAAGAGCTTTTTATTATCAAAAGTGGAAAATAGTAGCGATAGGATAGAGGCACACAGCCAATCACACAGACAAAAGTTTCACCGTTCCGTCTCTCACACCACCCCGTGGCTCAACGGTTGCCCCTGGTGTGTTTTCTCAAGACGTTCAACTGCTCCGACAAAAGTCCTTTTTTCCCATTTGGAATAATAAGAAAGACAACAATCAGAAACAAAATCCCCACAGCTCTGCTCTGCGGTCAGGTGAATTGGGGCTGACAATGCTGAAAAGCTCTTGCATATCACGAGTGGCTTTCACCTGAGATCAGACCCTGTTCCTGTTTCCCATTGCTGTAGGGCAGGACCGACTCCTGCAGAGCCCACGGCAGAGCCGCCTGCTCTCTGAGGCACCCTCAGGCAGCACCAAGCAGAGCTCGTGAAAGGGACCTGCCAAAGCTCTTCCCGAATGGAGAGAGACAGTTTGGGGGGGTTTCTATGAGAAATGGCTTTGATGTTGCTTCGAGAAGTCTCTCCGAAGCTGTCCCTGTCTTTTCCCTCTAGGACAGTGCCCCACGCCCAGAGGCAGCAGATGTCCAACAGCAGCTCCATCAGCCAGTTCCTCCTCCTGGCGTTGGCAGACATGCGGGAGCTGCCGCTCTTGTACTCCTGGCTCTTCCTGGGCATCTAGCTGGCTGCTCTCCCGAGCAATGGCCTCATCATCAGCGCCGTAGGCCGTCACCGCTCCCACCCCTGGCCACAAGGACCGAGAGCTGGGACCCCTTAAAGGTGGTACCAGCCAGCACCACCACCACCGACGCCACCACCGGCAAAGCAGCTGGCACTGCTGCCCCTCTGCTGCCTCCTCCCACGGCCCTGCATGCTCTGATGGCCGGCCGCGGGACTCCTTGCGTCTCCTGCACCGGAATGTTGACCAGAGACCCACCGGCACATGGTGGTGCTGAGACGGGGACGTCGCTGCCACGGGGCAGCCGCGCTCCTCCTGCGGGCTGGGGCTGGCCGGTAGCCATGGAGCCTGCATGCGGCCGGGCGTCACCGTGGGGACATTGTGATGTCACTAGTGAGGTTGGCCCCGTCATGCGTCCGTGTCATAAAGGGCCTCGCCCCGACACTCCTATAAAAAGGGGGGTGGGGGGTGCAGAGCCAGGACCAGCCGGCAGGACAGGGTGGCCAGACCCACCATGGCCCGGTCCTGGCGCAGCGGGGCTCGCAGCAGGAGCCGGCGCCGCCGCCGCAGCCCGGGACCTTACAAGAGCCGCCCTCGCCGCCGGTATGGGAGGAGGCAACGACGGCCTGGGGCACGCAGCCGCCGGTACGGCAAGAGCCGCCGGCGGCAGGGGACACGCAGGCGCCACCGCTGAAACGATCCCAGCGCTGGGCGTCTGCGGAGCCAGTGTCCCCACGAGCCCCGGCCACCACCCGCCTCCGCGCCGCCACACCAGTGCGGCCCTGGCTCCATGAATAAAGCTGGAATTATTGCACAACGGGTGTGTTTCTTCTTGCTGTCATGTCACATGGGTGGGTGTCCATGTCTGCTGGGGGTGTGTCCGCCATGGGTGCGCATGTCCAGGAGCAGCGCAGGTCTCCAGAGATGGAGATGCCTCAGCCTGCCTGCTGCTGTGCTGGGTCTGACCCCCGTCTCCACGTCCCAGCCCATCTCCACGTCCCAGCCCATCTCCATGCCTCCCGGGCACTGGTGCCCCCTCCCTGAGGGAGCAGTGGGGGGCCCTGTGGTATGCCCAGGGATTTTGGGCCGTGAAGGCACCCAAGGCTGTCCCTGAGCACGCGGGCAGGTGCAGCCTGTCAAAGATGAGTGAAATGTGCCTCCCTCAAAAGAGGGAAGCGGACATATGGTTTCGCGAGGCAAAATAATAATGCTTGGACAGAGTTTAATAGGTTTGACGGAATTTAACAAAGTCCAACAGTGGTTAACAAGGTTCTCGAAGTTTGATGGCAAGGTTCACCTTATTAATTACTGCATGGAAGAAACATACAAAAGGCAACTGAGTTAGAATCAAGGGAGAATGATTCTCAGAGAGACCGGAGCCGCAAAGAGGAAGGAGGACCCTCCCGTCTAGTCCCGAGGTTCAGAGTGGACCCCCTTGCTCTCAGAACTCCTAATGGAGCCCAGGTGCCCCTCGATCCAATCTTAGTCTCAGACATGCACAACGGTTTATGCCTCATGACATAATCTACACAATGTTTCTAAGAATATTGCTTAGCTCCATGGATTAGTAGTGGTCCTTGCGTATTAATTGAGCATGCTATCAATCACTTAGCGAGGGTCTGTCATGGGCAAGGCATCTCTCCGCCTTGGGTAAGGAAGGATCGCTTAGTCTCAGGTAAGGACTCTCTAACCTTGAGAGGCGTCCCTGCTCAAGGGGAGAGTCACCCGGCGTGCAGTCCAGCTGCAGTTGAGGGAGAGCTCAACTTGGGCCCATCCTGATGGTCCTCTTTATAGGGTGAAGTAGATGGCTGCTAGTCAATACCATAGACAGGATAGATGTCTTCCTTTTAGCTCTGGTCTCTTGTTCTGATCTTTGGTTATCTTGGCACTCTTGGCTTTCGAAAGCACCTTTCGCAAGAGTTTTTCAAGGCACCTTCACTCCCTTGTACGGGAGACAGGGGCTTTCCTTATCGCCAGTGCACGGCACAGACGTGAGGCCTGTGGCTCCTTAGTCAGCCTGAACCAAAGTACGGCTAGGGCTCACGTGCATCCGTCACACTGCGCCTCGGGACTACAGTCAACTTCCTTCATGTCCTAGGGTGGTGGTACGGTCACCTCTTGCCTCTGCGCTGTAAGCATTTGACATACCCTGTTGGCACGCTTACAGACCCATGGTAAGCAAAGAGCTTTTAGGGTCAACTATTACTCTTCATTCCCTAGTATTCGTAATACTAGGTAGCAACCACTGTGCTGGCTGGTGGTTGTGGGCTCAGCAGGGACAGGGCTTTGGGGAGAGGCCCAGGTGAGCCTCTGGTTACAATTAAGCTGGGAAACTCCGCAGTAGAATTTTTAGTAGATACTGGGGCAACATATTCTGTTTTGAACACCTGTAGGGGGAAATTGGGAACTAAAACTGCAAATGTAATTGGAGCGACCGGGAAACAGGAAGAAAGGCCATTCCTAAAACCCCTTAATCTGAAATTTGGAAGGAAGGTAATTACACATGAATTTCTATGTATGCCAGAATGTCCGATGCCCTTGTTGGGACGAGATCTGCTTTCTAAATTAAATGCACAAATAATTTTTGAAAAAGGGGACATTTATTTAAAAATACCTGAATCAAAGACAGGGGATATATTAATGATACAGGAAAAAGCAAAAATGCAAGAAATACCACAAGAAGTAGATGAGGCTGTGATTGATACCTACGGTCTGGAACACTGAAATACCTGGAAGATCAAAGGTAGCCCAGCCTGTAAAGGTTGAATTAAAGGAACATGCCAAACCAATAAGAATAAAACAATACCCAATAAAATCAGAAGCTAGACAAGGAATTAAGAAATTAATTGGTAAATTTTTGGAGTGTGGACTTTTGGAAGAATGTGAATCTGAATATAATGCTCCAATCTTACCGGTTAGGAAGCCTTCAGGGGAATACAGGTTAGTTCAGGATTTAAGGACAATAAATCAGATAGTAAAGAACATTCATCCTGTGGTTGCGAAGCCATATACCCTTTTAACAGCTTTAAGGGAAAGTCATCAGTGGTTTACAGTGCTTGATTTAAAAGATGCTTTCTTTTGTATACGTCCGGAAAAGGAAAGTAGAAAATTGTTTGCCTTTGAGTGGGAGAATCCACAAACAGAACGAAGAACGCAATTAACGTGGACCAGGCTACCACAAGGATTTAAGACTAGCCCGACCATCTTCGGCAATCAGCTGGCAAAAGAGCTCGAGATGTGGAAACAAAGCAATCCAGAGTTACCTGGTCACGTGCTTTTACAATACGTGGATGATATACTGATCGCCACCGAGGACAGAGCAACCTGCATAAAGGTAACGATAGACCTTTTAAACTTTCTGGGACTTAATGGGTACAAAGTATCCAGAAACAAAGCACAAGTAGCAAGTCAATTGTAATATATCTGGGCTTTGAAATTTCAAAAGGACAACGACAGTTGGGAACAAACCGAAAAGAAGCCATCTGTAGTACACCAGAACCGAAAAACGTTCATGAATTGAGGGCCTTTCTGGGAATGACTGGATGGTGCAGGCTATGGATCATGAACTATGCTCTAATAGCTAAGCCATTGTATGAGGCCCAGAAAGGGACGCCTCCCTTTGAGTGGGGCCCAGAACAATGAAGGGCCTTTAAAGATCTGAAACAGGCCCTGATGACTGCTCCTGCTTTGGGACTTCCGAATTTGACTAAAGATTTCCAGTTGTTTGTTCATGAAAGGCAGCATCTGGCACTGGGAGTGCTGACCCAACGGATGGGAAGCTGGAAGCGACCAGTGGGGTACTTTTCCAAGCAACTGGACACAGTAAGTACAGGATGGCCCACCTGCCTTCGGGCAGTCGCTGCTACGGTAATGCTCATACAGGAAGCCCGAAAGTTAACTCTGGGACGGACAATAGTGGTATATGTACCACATATGGTGGTGACTGTTTTGGAACAAAAAGGGGGGTCACTGGCTTTCTCCCAGCAGGATGATGAAGTATCAAGTAATATTGACGGAGCAAGATGATGTGATACTACAAACAACTAACCTAGTTAACCCTGCAGTTTTCCTGAATTCTGTACAGGAAGAAGGACAACTGAAACATAACTGTTTAATTACAGTCGAGCAGGTGTATTCCAGCCGACAAGACCTGAAAGACACACCATGGGAGGATCCTGACTGGGAACTGTACACAGATGGCAGCAGCTTTGTAGAGAATGAAGTTCGCTACGCTAGATATGCGATAACAACAGAGAGATCGGTCATAGAGGCTAATGCTTTGCCTAGCAATACCTCAGCGCAAAAGGCAGAGCCGATAGCCTTGACGAAGGCGTTAGAACTGAGCGAAGGAAAGAAAGTAAATATTTGCACTGATTCAAAATACGCTTTTTGGTGTAGTGCATGTCCATAGGACATTGTGGGAAGAAAGAGGACTATTAACCTCTCAAGGGGCAAACATCAAATACAAAGAGGAAATATTGAAATTGTTACAAGCAGTCCAGAGACCGACAAAGGTGGCAATCATGCACTATAAAGCACATCAGTCAGGAAATATGAAAGAAGCTATAGGGAACAGATTAGCTGATACAGCAGCTAGAGGAATAGCAAAAAAGAATGCCCTGCAAGTGGCATTAATTCCCACAAAAAAACACTACACTACCAAAAGAGAAACCAAAATATTCGGAGGAAGATGAGAAATTAGGGAAGTTATTAGACGCAAAAAGGAGTTTAGCAGGATGGTGGGTCACAGTTCAGGGACAGGTAGTAATCCCACCGCTTCTGATGAGAGAGATATTACAGGCAAAACATAAAGAGTGTCATTGGGGCCCAGAAGCATTAATCACCTTTTTAAAGAGATATGTGGTGTCTATAAGAATGTTAGAAATGACTAAAATAATTTCTGCCAAGCGTGAAATTTGTTTGCGAAACAATCCGGTGATAAAGAGAAAAGTTCCAATGGGAACCTTGAAATCGGGAGTGCAACCTGGAGACTATTGGCAAATCGATTTTTCAGAATTACCCAGACAAAAGGGGTATCGATACATTCTGGTGGGGGTTGATACTTTTACAGGATGGCCTGAAGCTTTTCCTTGTCGGACCAATCAAGCAAAAAAAGTCATTAAATGGTTGTTACAAGAAATAATTCCAGGATTTGGAGTACCTATTGAGATATCTTCTGATAGAGGCCCACATTTTGTTGCCGAAATAGTACAAAATATTAGTAAAGTTCTAGGAATTACTTGACATTTACATACCCCCTGGAGGCCTCAATCAAATGGAAAAATAGAAAGAATGAATCAGACATTAAAAAGGCAAATTAGCAAAATACGTCAGGAGACAAATTGGCTACTACGATCAGTGATTGGCTAAATTACAATGGCCTTTGCAATCTTCCCTATTGGCTTTAGAAACTAACCAGTGGCTGTTGTCAAATATATTACCAAAATGGGAAAAGGTGAATGTGGGAGACCATGAATTGATTATAGATGCACTCGGTGTGGTCCAAGATAACCTATCTTTGGCTCTCAGTTGCATCCAGGCACAACTGTGGGCACAACCAGTGGCTGCTTCAATCATAAGAGAAGGGGAAAAAGACACTCTTCCCACCAAGATTCGAAAAATAATTTGAGATAGTGCCATTAATTTAGAGAGAAACTGCAGTCCTGGTGGAATCTGATAAACTTTACCTACGATCCCATCACAAGTACAGCCACAACTTTTGTATTAACTATACACAATGCTTCAATATATTCGATTTACCCTGTTATTGCATTAGGATTGAATCACAACGGAACCATACTCTATCCATTTGAGCATAAAGTATAGGCCCAAAAGGTGGGACAGAAGTGGCAAACTGTGGATTTGGAATCTTGTGTTGTACGAGAACAACAAGGGTTCATCTGTGAAGGTAATACAATCAGAGGTCAGGATATCTGTTTAGATACTGAACAAAATGTTTGTCATTTTGCGACTCACCCTGACGAAAACCCTGAAACAGTGATTATAGATATTGGTAAGGGATGTGTATGTTTGAGAACAGCTTGCGATTTTATATCCGTAAAGGATGTTACAGATACTAGAAACCACTCAAATTTTTCTGTTTATAATTTCACTGAAATCGCGAGATGTGATTTTGCTTATTTGGCTCCAGTCACATCTCACCAGCTCTTGCAATCTAATTATACCGTAATTCAGGAACTGTTGCCTACACCCATTGGAATGAATCTCACTTCAGTGAAACAATTGCTACAACACCAAGATTTAATCAAAATTTTGAAAAAGGTCAAGGAAAACGGGCAAAGAACTTTAATAACTGTACACCACAATGTGAAAGAGAAGAGTAATATAAAAACTCATCTACACAATGTATGTAGGTGAGCAGGCACTTCTTTATTGCAGCGCTGGACGCACAGGGGATCGCTCCACCTAGTGTGCGTGCTTAGTTTCTCCGCTCCCCAAGTTATATACAATCAAAATATACATATTCATCATATTTTCCAAGAAACAATTAACATATTCATACAATTTCTGAGAACTCATTAATATATGTAAATGCTCGTGACGCTTGCGCCTTCAGGTACACAGGTGGTCGTCTAAGGTCCTCTGGTGGTCGTCCATAGTCTTCCTCATGGTGTCCTTCAGTTGAACCCAATCTTTGCGAGTGCTCAGGTTGGTTGCAAAATCCCATTCTTGGAATCTTCTTAAGTTTTCCTCGGTTTACTGACCAGGCCTACAACTTACCATTCTCTTGACAAGCAAATTCTACCTATTCACAATGCTACATTGTTCATAGCTAGTTTATGATGAAATCAGAGATAGATTTTACCTAGCTACCCTTCTAGAAAATATATATCTAATTCAGTCTTTTTATTAATCACTTTCTAGCTTATACTCTTCTGTCAATTTCCATGCCTAGGAACAATCAATGGTTATTTCTATTAATATCTATGGATTGGCATTCTTGATATTCATGTCAAGATGGGAAGGGTAAGGGGATTTTCAAGCAGCATCACTGGTGCATATCAGGTCACACTGTCACAGGACTCAAACGAAACTTTTCTATTCAATTCTTCATCGTTCCATCTCGTTACTGTTAGTTCCTCAGTATGGAACGGCGACTCCCTGGTGAGGTTCCTATGGTTATTGTTTCTAACTTAACAATCCTAACTTATTTATTTATTAATTAAATTTAACCTATTCTATATAGACAAAATCATGTTTTGATTAAAAAAATGAGAATATTTACAACAAAGGGTGGTGAGGAGGGGGAAGGCCCGGCTGCCATCCAGCATCTCCCGCCTGAGGTGGTGAGTTGAGTAGGGGGGGATGGCAGGGCTGGGGTCCCCCCCTCAAAGCAGGGGGGTCCCAGGGTTGATGCTCTCCCCACCTCTCTCCCCACAGCTGCTGCTCATCATCTCCTGCCTGACGCTGCCCCCCCCCCCCCCCCCCCCCGCACTGAGACTGGGCCAGACCTGCCGCTGCCTCCACGAGTTGTGCGACAGCGAGGCCGCCCGGCGCCACCTCTGCACCCCTCTCCTCCCAGCCGCCGCCAGTGCCCGGCCCTGCAGGAGGGCCGCCACCCTCACCTGTGAGTCCCTGTCATTGCCAAGGGATGGGGGGGTGGCACTTTGTCCCAAGTCTCATTTTCTGAGTCCAAACTTTGATTGTACGGTTGAAAGCCGCATTTGTATGGTTCCAAACCCCTCCTTTTTAGGGTACGAACTCTCATTTATAAGTTCCAACCCCCCGTTTTAAGGTTCAGAGACTTAAACGATTCCGTATTTCTACAATTCTATGATTTTAAGGGCACAGAGTTTCATTTTTAAGACCCAAAGTCTGATTGTGAAGGTCCAAAGCCTCAGTTTTAGGGTCCAAAGGCTCATCTGTAGCTTTCCAAGCCTCCTTTTCAGGGACCAAAGCCTCATTTTCAGGATTCGGGCCACAATTTGGAGAGCCCAAAGCCTATTTTGAGCCTCCCACGACCCATTTCTAGTAAGCAAAGACTTAAGTTTTTGTACCGACGCATCGTTTGAGGGCACAAAACCTAATTTCTGGGTTCCAAGTCTCAATCTCTTTTCCAAAGCCCAGTTTTTAGGAGCAAAACCCCATTCTGAAGGCCCAAAGCCACATTTTGAGAGTCCACACTCTCATTTATTAGGTTTTTTCAGCACCTGAGCTGCCTGCACATGACCTTTGCCTACCTGCAATCATGGCCTCCAATTATCTGCTCTAAGGAGTGCCTGGGGGCAGCCTTTGTCAGTAATGGCCCTCAGTGGGGCTCGTTAATGCTTCAGGATACTTTGGGTTTAGCTTCTGACTTGGACTTGTGGAAAGGCTTGTGCAATCTCCTCTCAGTAGCTGAGGTTCAAGGGCTCAGCCCCAAATGCCCCCTGGGGCTCGTTACAATGCAGAAAGCCCTGAAGACCCATATCCCCTTCACAATTTTCTTCAAGTCTTCACGACTTGTACAGATAATTGGAGAGGTTTCATAGTGTAGTTCAGGAGGAAGATTTCAAAGAGCACCTATTAAAAATGGATTTTTCTTAATTTTCAAGGGTACCTTTTACGACTTTTGAGTTTAAAGAAGAGGTGATAGATAGCAGCATTCTCCAATAGCTATTGATCCACGGTGTCTCCTCCAGGAGATCTGGACAGGCAGGAGAAACAGTTCCTTGAGGTCTGGCACACTGTGTAGACAACCATGCTCCTCACTTGCCCAACCCTGCCATTTCTCTCATTGGCCACCTGGGAATTCCATCCCTTTTCCTTACATCAGACTCCTCCAGTGAGGTCTGCAGCTGGAAGTTACAGCTCCTTTGTAGCAGCTCCCACCTGCTTTGCTTAGAGAAGTGGCTGTAAAGAGGCACAGAAGGGATTTTCCTAACGGCAAGCAAGCAAAAGAAATGATACAAATTAATAACTGTGTAAAAATGCCTCAGATTTTCAGGCAGAGCTCTGCTGTCTGATGATAAGCGTCCTGGGAGACGCAGGTGGAGCCTGGGCAGAGGGTCCCAGGGCACCTACACTACCACCAGGGCTCTGTGTCCCTGCACCTGCATCCTGCACCCTGGCGCTGGAGATGCCTTTTCTTTTAAAACCAAAACATCACATACTTTCCTTCCAAAGACCAGTATAGAAAAGCAAAGCAAAACAAGGAGGATAAGAACACCAAGAGTTTTAGACGTTGAGAAGTGAAGTTGAACATTTCCTTCCCTTTACATTGTTTCCTTCATTTCTTCGTTGCTTCATTGTGGTTTTTTGACATTTTCTGAACCATTCTGTCATAATCAGGCCTCTAAGAATAAAAACAATGTTTGTGTCTCACATGGAGTCCAGCGCCCTAAAACACTCCCTGCCCAGGACTGTGCTTCCCACTGCTCACCCTTTCACGCAGCCAGTCACACTCGGAGGTGTTGAGCTCCCTGCACTGGTACAGAGAAGGGCGACCGTCGCCAGTGAAACGCTCTGTTTCTGCATGGACAACATATTGGTGTTGCCAGTACTTCTGGAAGGAGTCCCTCGATCAGCCAGACACACTCCCTTCACATTCGGTCCGGGGTCCCTGAGTTCTCACTCCATTTTAGGTGGAGAAAGGGAAAAGACTGTCCGTACCCACTGTCCCGATCCAATGTCGAAGGAGGTTTCAATAGGTTCCCGAGAACGAGATTAAGACACAAACGAGGTCAAATGCCGTACGCCTAGAAGAGCTTTTTATTATCAAAAGTGGAAAATAGTAGCGATAGGATAGAGGCACACAGCCAATCACACAGACAAAAGTTTCACCGTTCCGTCTCTCACACCACCCCGTGGCTCAACGGTTGCCCCTGGTGTGTTTTCTCAAGACGTTCAACTGCTCCGACAAAAGTCCTTTTTTCCCATTTGGAATAATAAGAAAGACAACAATCAGAAACAAAATCCCCACAGCTCTGCTCTGCGGTCAGGTGAATTGGGGCTGACAATGCTGAAAAGCTCTTGCATATCACGAGTGGCTTTCACCTGAGATCAGACCCTGTTCCTGTTTCCCATTGCTGTAGGGCAGGACCGACTCCTGCAGAGCCCACGGCAGAGCCGCCTGCTCCCTGAGGCACCCTCAGGCAGCACCAAGCAGAGCTCGTGAAAGGGACCTGCCAAAGCTCTTCCCGAATGGAGAGAGACAGTTTGGGGGGGTTTCTATGAGAAATGGCTTTGATGTTGCTTCGAGAAGTCTCTCCGAAGCTGTCCCTGTCTTTTCCCTCTAGGACAGTGCCCCACGCCCAGAGGCAGCAGATGTCCAACAGCAGCTCCATCAGCCAGTTCCTCCTCCTGGCGTTGGCAGACATGCGGGAGCTGCCGCTCTTGTACTCCTGGCTCTTCCTGGGCATCTAGCTGGCTGCTCTCCCGAGCAATGGCCTCATCATCAGCGCCGTAGGCCGTCACCGCTCCCACCCCTGGCCACAAGGACCGAGAGCTGGGACCCCTTAAAGGTGGTACCAGCCAGCACCACCACCACCGACGCCACCACCGGCAAAGCAGCTGGCACTGCTGCCCCTCTGCTGCCTCCTCCCACGGCCCTGCATGCTCTGATGGCCGGCCGCGGGACTCCTTGCGTCTCCTGCACCGGAATGTTGACCAGAGACCCACCGGCACATGGTGGTGCTGAGACGGGGACGTCGCTGCCACGGGGCAGCCGCGCTCCTCCTGCGGGCTGGGGCTGGCCGGTAGCCATGGAGCCTGCATGCGGCCGGGCGTCACCGTGGGGACATTGTGATGTCACTAGTGAGGTTGGCCCCGTCATGCGTCCGTGTCATAAAGGGCCTCGCCCCGACACTCCTATAAAAAGGGGGGTGGGGGGTGCAGAGCCAGGACCAGCCGGCAGGACAGGGTGGCCAGACCCACCATGGCCCGGTCCTGGCGCAGCGGGGCTCGCAGCAGGAGCCGGCGCCGCCGCCGCAGCCCGGGACCTTACAAGAGCCGCCCTCGCCGCCGGTATGGGAGGAGGCAACGACGGCCTGGGGCACGCAGCCGCCGGTACGGCAAGAGCCGCCGGCGGCAGGGGACACGCAGGCGCCACCGCTGAAACGATCCCAGCGCTGGGCGTCTGCGGAGCCAGTGTCCCCACGAGCCCCGGCCACCACCGCCTCCGCGCCGCCACACCAGTGCGGCCCTGGCTCCATGAATAAAGCTGGAATTATTGCACAACGGGTGTGTTTCTTCTTGCTGTCATGTCACATGGGTGGGTGTCCATGTCTGCTGGGGGTGTGTCCGCCATGGGTGCGCATGTCCAGGAGCAGCGCAGGTCTCCAGAGATGGAGATGCCTCAGCCTGCCTGCTGCTGTGCTGGGTCTGACCCCCGTCTCCACGTCCCAGCCCATCTCCACGTCCCAGCCCATCTCCATGCCTCCCGGGCACTGGTGCCCCCTCCCTGAGGGAGCAGTGGGGGGCCCTGTGGTATGCCCAGGGATTTTGGGCCGTGAAGGCACCCAAGGCTGTCCCTGAGCACGCGGGCAGGTGCAGCCTGTCAAAGATGAGTGAAATGTGCCTCCCTCAAAAGAGGGAAGCGGACATATGGTTTCGCGAGGCAAAATAATAATGCTTGGACAGAGTTTAATAGGTTTGACGGAATTTAACAAAGTCCAACAGTGGTTAACAAGGTTCTCGAAGTTTGATGGCAAGGTTCACCTTATTAATTACTGCATGGAAGAAACATACAAAAGGCAACTGAGTTAGAATCAAGGGAGAATGATTCTCAGAGAGACCGGAGCCGCAAAGAGGAAGGAGGACCCTCCCGTCTAGTCCCGAGGTTCAGAGTGGACCCCCTTGCTCTCAGAACTCCTAATGGAGCCCAGGTGCCCCTCGATCCAATCTTAGTCTCAGACATGCACAACGGTTTATGCCTCATGACATAATCTACACAATGTTTCTAAGAATATTGCTTAGCTCCATGGATTAGTAGTGGTCCTTGCGTATTAATTGAGCATGCTATCAATCACTTAGCGAGGGTCTGTCATGGGCAAGGCATCTCTCCGCCTTGGGTAAGGAAGGATCGCTTAGTCTCAGGTAAGGACTCTCTAACCTTGAGAGGCGTCCCTGCTCAAGGGGAGAGTCACCCGGCGTGCAGTCCAGCTGCAGTTGAGGGAGAGCTCAACTTGGGCCCATCCTGATGGTCCTCTTTATAGGGTGAAGTAGATGGCTGCTAGTCAATACCATAGACAGGATAGATGTCTTCCTTTTAGCTCTGGTCTCTTGTTCTGATCTTTGGTTATCTTGGCACTCTTGGCTTTCGAAAGCACCTTTCGCAAGAGTTTTTCAAGGCACCTTCACTCCCTTGTACGGGAGACAGGGGCTTTCCTTATCGCCAGTGCACGGCACAGACGTGAGGCCTGTGGCTCCTTAGTCAGCCTGAACCAAAGTACGGCTAGGGCTCACGTGCATCCGTCACACTGCGCCTCGGGACTACAGTCAACTTCCTTCATGTCCTAGGGTGGTGGTACGGTCACCTCTTGCCTCTGCGCTGTAAGCATTTGACATACCCTGTTGGCACGCTTACAGACCCATGGTAAGCAAAGAGCTTTTAGGGTCAACTATTACTCTTCATTCCCTAGTATTCGTAATACTAGGTAGCAACCACTGTGCTGGCTGGTGGTTGTGGGCTCAGCAGGGACAGGGCTTTGGGGAGAGGCCCAGGTGAGCCTCTGGTTACAATTAAGCTGGGAAACTCTGCAGTAGAATTTTTAGTAGATACTGGGGCAACATATTCTGTTTTGAACACCTGTAGGGGGAAATTGGGAACTAAAACTGCAAATGTAATTGGAGCGACCAGGAAACAGGAAGAAAGGCCATTCCTAAAACCCCTTAATCTGAAATTTGGAAGGAAGGTAATTACACATGAATTTCTATGTATGCCAGAATGTCCGATGCCCTTGTTGGGACGAGATCTGCTTTCTAAATTAAATGCACAAATAATTTTTGAAAAAGGGGACATTTATTTAAAAATACCTGAATCAAAGACAGGGGATATATTAATGATACAGGAAAAAGCAAAAATGCAAGAAATACCACAAGAAGTAGATGAGGCTGTGATTGATACCTACGGTCTGGAACACTGAAATACCTGGAAGATCAAAGGTAGCCCAGCCTGTAAAGGTTGAATTAAAGGAACATGCCAAACCAATAAGAATAAAACAATACCCAATAAAATCAGAAGCTAGACAAGGAATTAAGAAATTAATTGGTAAATTTTTGGAGTGTGGACTTTTGGAAGAATGTGAATCTGAATATAATGCTCCAATCTTACCGGTTAGGAAGCCTTCAGGGGAATACAGGTTAGTTCAGGATTTAAGGACAATAAATCAGATAGTAAAGAACATTCATCCTGTGGTTGCGAAGCCATATACCCTTTTAACAGCTTTAAGGGAAAGTCATCAGTGGTTTACAGTGCTTGATTTAAAAGATGCTTTCTTTTGTATACGTCCGGAAAAGGAAAGTAGAAAATTGTTTGCCTTTGAGTGGGAGAATCCACAAACAGAACGAAGAACGCAATTAACGTGGACCAGGCTACCACAAGGATTTAAGACTAGCCCGACCATCTTCGGCAATCAGCTGGCAAAAGAGCTCGAGATGTGGAAACAAAGCAATCCAGAGTTACCTGGTCACGTGCTTTTACAATACGTGGATGATATACTGATCGCCACCGAGGACAGAGCAACCTGCATAAAGGTAACGATAGACCTTTTAAACTTTCTGGGACTTAATGGGTACAAAGTATCCAGAAACAAAGCACAAGTAGCAAGTCAATTGTAATATATCTGGGCTTTGAAATTTCAAAAGGACAACGACAGTTGGGAACAAACCGAAAAGAAGCCATCTGTAGTACACCAGAACCGAAAAACGTTCATGAATTGAGGGCCTTTCTGGGAATGACTGGATGGTGCAGGCTATGGATCATGAACTATGCTCTAATAGCTAAGCCATTGTATGAGGCCCAGAAAGGGACGCCTCCCTTTGAGTGGGGCCCAGAACAATGAAGGGCCTTTAAAGATCTGAAACAGGCCCTGATGACTGCTCCTGCTTTGGGACTTCCGAATTTGACTAAAGATTTCCAGTTGTTTGTTCATGAAAGGCAGCATCTGGCACTGGGAGTGCTGACCCAACGGATGGGAAGCTGGAAGCGACCAGTGGGGTACTTTTCCAAGCAACTGGACACAGTAAGTACAGGATGGCCCACCTGCCTTCGGGCAGTCGCTGCTACGGTAATGCTCATACAGGAAGCCCGAAAGTTAACTCTGGGACGGACAATAGTGGTATATGTACCACATATGGTGGTGACTGTTTTGGAACAAAAAGGGGGGTCACTGGCTTTCTCCCAGCAGGATGATGAAGTATCAAGTAATATTGACGGAGCAAGATGATGTGATACTACAAACAACTAACCTAGTTAACCCTGCAGTTTTCCTGAATTCTGTACAGGAAGAAGGACAACTGAAACATAACTGTTTAATTACAGTCGAGCAGGTGTATTCCAGCCGACAAGACCTGAAAGACACACCATGGGAGGATCCTGACTGGGAACTGTACACAGATGGCAGCAGCTTTGTAGAGAATGAAGTTCGCTACGCTAGATATGCGATAACAACAGAGAGATCGGTCATAGAGGCTAATGCTTTGCCTAGCAATACCTCAGCGCAAAAGGCAGAGCCGATAGCCTTGACGAAGGCGTTAGAACTGAGCGAAGGAAAGAAAGTAAATATTTGCACTGATTCAAAATATGCTTTTTGGTGTAGTGCATGTCCATAGGACATTGTGGGAAGAAAGAGGACTATTAACCTCTCAAGGGGCAAACATCAAATACAAAGAGGAAATATTGAAATTGTTACAAGCAGTCCAGAGACCGACAAAGGTGGCAATCATGCACTGTAAAGCACATCAGTCAGGAAATATGAAAGAAGCTATAGGGAACAGATTAGCTGATACAGCAGCTAGAGGAATAGCAAAAAAGAATGCCCTGCAAGTGGCATTAATTCCCACAAAAAAACACTACACTACCAAAAGAGAAACCAAAATATTCGGAGGAAGATGAGAAATTAGGGAAGTTATTAGACGCAAAAAGGAGTTTAGCAGGATGGTGGGTCACAGTTCAGGGACAGGTAGTAATCCCACCGCTTCTGATGAGAGAGATATTACAGGCAAAACATAAAGAGTGTCATTGGGGCCCAGAAGCATTAATCACCTTTTTAAAGAGATATGTGGTGTCTATAAGAATGTTAGAAATGACTAAAATAATTTCTGCCAAGCGTGAAATTTGTTTGCGAAACAATCCGGTGATAAAGAGAAAAGTTCCAATGGGAACCTTGAAATCGGGAGTGCAACCTGGAGACTATTGGCAAATCGATTTTTCAGAATTACCCAGACAAAAGGGGTATCGATACATTCTGGTGGGGGTTGATACTTTTACAGGATGGCCTGAAGCTTTTCCTTGTCGGACCAATCAAGCAAAAAAAGTCATTAAATGGTTGTTACAAGAAATAATTCCAGGATTTGGAGTACCTATTGAGATATCTTCTGATAGAGGCCCACATTTTGTTGCCGAAATAGTACAAAATATTAGTAAAGTTCTAGGAATTACTTGACATTTACATACCCCCTGGAGGCCTCAATCAAATGGAAAAATAGAAAGAATGAATCAGACATTAAAAAGGCAAATTAGCAAAATACGTCAGGAGACAAATTGGCTACTACGATCAGTGATTGGCTAAATTACAATGGCCTTTGCAATCTTCCCTATTGGCTTTAGAAACTAACCAGTGGCTGTTGTCAAATATATTACCAAAATGGGAAAAGGTGAATGTGGGAGACCATGAATTGATTATAGATGCACTCGGTGTGGTCCAAGATAACCTATCTTTGGCTCTCAGTTGCATCCAGGCACAACTGTGGGCACAACCAGTGGCTGCTTCAATCATAAGAGAAGGGGAAAAAGACACTCTTCCCACCAAGATTCGAAAAATAATTTGAGATAGTGCCATTAATTTAGAGAGAAACTGCAGTCCTGGTGGAATCTGATAAACTTTACCTACGATCCCATCACAAGTACAGCCACAACTTTTGTATTAACTATACACAATGCTTCAATATATTCGATTTACCCTGTTATTGCATTAGGATTGAATCACAACGGAACCATACTCTATCCATTTGAGCATAAAGTATAGGCCCAAAAGGTGGGACAGAAGTGGCAAACTGTGGATTTGGAATCTTGTGTTGTACGAGAACAACAAGGGTTCATCTGTGAAGGTAATACAATCAGAGGTCAGGATATCTGTTTAGATACTGAACAAAATGTTTGTCATTTTGCGACTCACCCTGACGAAAACCCTGAAACAGTGATTATAGATATTGGTAAGGGATGTGTATGTTTGAGAACAGCTTGCGATTTTATATCCGTAAAGGATGTTACAGATACTAGAAACCACTCAAATTTTTCTGTTTATAATTTCACTGAAATCGCGAGATGTGATTTTGCTTATTTGGCTCCAGTCACATCTCACCAGCTCTTGCAATCTAATTATACCGTAATTCAGGAACTGTTGCCTACACCCATTGGAATGAATCTCACTTCAGTGAAACAATTGCTACAACACCAAGATTTAATCAAAATTTTGAAAAAGGTCAAGGAAAACGGGCAAAGAACTTTAATAACTGTACACCACAATGTGAAAGAGAAGAGTAATATAAAAACTCATCTACACAATGTATGTAGGTGAGCAGGCACTTCTTTATTGCAGCGCTGGACGCACAGGGGATCGCTCCACCTAGTGTGCGTGCTTAGTTTCTCCGCTCCCCAAGTTATATACAATCAAAATATACATATTCATCATATTTTCCAAGAAACAATTAACATATTCATACAATTTCTGAGAACTCATTAATATATGTAAATGCTCGTGACGCTTGCGCCTTCAGGTACACAGGTGGTCGTCTAAGGTCCTCTGGTGGTCGTCCATAGTCTTCCTCATGGTGTCCTTCAGTTGAACCCAATCTTTGCGAGTGCTCAGGTTGGTTGCAAAATCCCATTCTTGGAATCTTCTTAAGTTTTCCTCGGTTTACTGACCAGGCCTACAACTTACCATTCTCTTGACAAGCAAATTCTACCTATTCACAATGCTACATTGTTCATAGCTAGTTTATGATGAAATCAGAGATAGATTTTACCTAGCTACCCTTCTAGAAAATATATATCTAATTCAGTCTTTTTATTAATCACTTTCTAGCTTATACTCTTCTGTCAATTTCCATGCCTAGGAACAATCAATGGTTATTTCTATTAATATCTATGGATTGGCATTCTTGATATTCATGTCAAGATGGGAAGGGTAAGGGGATTTTCAAGCAGCATCACTGGTGCATATCAGGTCACACTGTCACAGGACTCAAACGAAACTTTTCTATTCAATTCTTCATCGTTCCATCTCGTTACTGTTAGTTCCTCAGTATGGAACGGCGACTCCCTGGTGAGGTTCCTATGGTTATTGTTTCTAACTTAACAATCCTAACTTATTTATTTATTAATTAAATTTAACCTATTCTATATAGACAAAATCATGTTTTGATTAAAAAAATGAGAATATTTACAACAAAGGGTGGTGAGGAGGGGGAAGGCCCGGCTGCCATCCAGCATCTCCCGCCTGAGGTGGTGAGTTGAGTAGGGGGGGATGGCAGGGCTGGGGTCCCCCCCTCAAAGCAGGGGGGTCCCAGGGTTGATGCTCTCCCCACCTCTCTCCCCACAGCTGCTGCTCATCATCTCCTGCCTGACGCTGCCCCCCCCCCCCCGCCCCGCACTGAGACTGGGCCAGACCTGCCGCTGCCTCCACGAGTTGTGCGACAGCGAGGCCGCCCGGCGCCACCTCTGCACCCCTCTCCTCCCAGCCGCCGCCAGTGCCCGGCCCTGCAGGAGGGCCGCCACCCTCACCTGTGAGTCCCTGTCATTGCCAAGGGATGGGGGGGTGGCACTTTGTCCCAAGTCTCATTTTCTGAGTCCAAACTTTGATTGTACGGTTGAAAGCCGCATTTGTATGGTTCCAAACCCCTCCTTTTTAGGGTACGAACTCTCATTTATAAGTTCCAACCCCCCGTTTTAAGGTTCAGAGACTTAAACAATTCCGTATTTCTACAATTCTATGATTTTAAGGGCACAGAGTTTCATTTTTAAGACCCAAAGTCTGATTGTGAAGGTCCAAAGCCTCAGTTTTAGGGTCCAAAGGCTCATCTGTAGCTTTCCAAGCCTCCTTTTCAGGGACCAAAGCCTCATTTTCAGGATTCGGGCCACAATTTGGAGAGCCCAAAGCCTATTTTGAGCCTCCCACGACCCATTTCTAGTAAGCAAAGACTTAAGTTTTTGCACCGACGCATCGTTTGAGGGCACAAAACCTAATTTCTGGGTTCCAAGTCTCAATCTCTTTTCCAAAGCCCAGTTTTTAGGAGCAAAACCCCATTCTGAAGGCCCAAAGCCACATTTTGAGAGTCCACACTCTCATTTATTAGGTTTTTTCAGCACCTGAGCTGCCTGCACATGACCTTTGCCTACCTGCAATCTATGGCCCTCTTCTTAAACTCAAAGAGTCGTAAGAAGGTACCCTTGAAAATTAAGAAAAATCAGTGGTTTAATAGGTGCTCTTTGGTAATCTTCCTCCTGAACTGACAGGCTAGTGAAACCTCTCCAAGTAGCTGGGTACAAGGGCTCGTGAAGACTTGAAGAAAATTGTGAAGGGGATATGGGTCTTCAGTTACAATGCAGAAAGCCCTGAAGACCCATATCCCCTTCACAATTTTCTTCAAGTCTTCACGACTTGTACAGATAATTGGAGAGGTTTCATAGTGTAGTTCAGGAGGAAGATTTCAAAGAGCACCTATTAAAAATGGATTTTTCTTAATTTTCAAGGGTACCTTTTACGACTTTTGAGTTTAAAGAAGAGGTGATAGATAGCAGCATTCTCCAATAGCTATTGATCCACGGTGTCTCCTCCAGGAGATCTGGACAGGCAGGAGAAACAGTTCCTTGAGGTCTGGCACACTGTGTAGACAACCATGCTCCTCACTTGCCCAACCCTGCCATTTCTCTCATTGGCCACCTGGGAATTCCATCCCTTTTCCTTACATCAGACTCCTCCAGTGAGGTCTGCAGCTGGAAGTTACAGCTCCTTTGTAGCAGCTCCCACCTGCTTTGCTTAGAGAAGTGGCTGTAAAGAGGCACAGAAGGGATTTTCCTAACGGCAAGCAAGCAAAAGAAATGATACAAATTAATAACTGTGTAAAAATGCCTCAGATTTTCAGGCAGAGCTCTGCTGTCTGATGATAAGCATCCTGGGAGACGCAGGTGGAGCCTGGGCAGAGGGTCCCAGGGCACCTACACTACCACCAGGGCTCTGTGTCCCTGCACCTGCATCCTGCACCCTGGCGCTGGAGATGCCTTTTCTTTTAAAACCAAAACATCACATACTTTCCTTCCAAAGACCAGTATAGAAAAGCAAAGCAAAACAAGGAGGATAAGAACACCAAGAGTTTTAGACGTTGAGAAGTGAAGTTGAACATTTCCTTCCCTTTACATTGTTTCCTTCATTTCTTCGTTGCTTCATTGTGGTTTTTTGACATTTTCTGAACCATTCTGTCATAATCAGGCCTCTAAGAATAAAAACAATGTTTGTGTCTCACATGGAGTCCAGCGCCCTAAAACACTCCCTGCCCAGGACTGTGCTTCCCACTGCTCACCCTTTCACACAGCCAGTCACACTCGGACGTGTTGAGCTCCCTGCACTGGTACAGAGAAGGGCGACCGTCGTCAGTGAAACGCTCTGTTTCTGCATGGACAACATATTGGTGTTGCCAGTACTTCTGGAAGGAGTCCCTCGATCAGCCAGACACACTCCCTTCACATTCGGTCCGGGGTCCCTGAGTTCTCACTCCATTTTAGGTGGAGAAAGGGAAAAGACTGTCCGTACCCACTGTCCCGATCCAATGTCGAAGGAGGTTTCAATAGGTTCCCGAGAACGAGATTAAGACACAAACGAGGTCAAATGCCGTACGCCTAGAAGAGCTTTTTATTATCAAAAGTGGAAAATAGTAGCGATAGGATAGAGGCACACAGCCAATCACACAGACAAAAGTTTCACCGTTCCGTCTCTCACACCACCCCGTGGCTCAACGGTTGCCCCTGGTGTGTTTTCTCAAGACGTTCAACTGCTCCGACAAAAGTCCTTTTTTCCCATTTGGAATAATAAGAAAGACAACAATCAGAAACAAAATCCCCACAGCTCTGCTCTGCGGTCAGGTGAATTGGGGCTGACAATGCTGAAAAGCTCTTGCATATCACGAGTGGCTTTCACCTGAGATCAGACCCTGTTCCTGTTTCCCATTGCTGTAGGGCAGGACTGACTCCTGCAGAGCCCACGGCAGAGCCGCCTGCTCCCTGAGGCACCCTCAGGCAGCACCAAGCAGAGCTCGTGAAAGGGACCTGCCAAAGCTCTTCCCGAATGGAGAGAGACAGTTTGGGGGGGTTTCTATGAGAAATGGCTTTGATGTTGCTTCGAGAAGTCTCTCCGAAGCTGTCCCTGTCTTTTCCCTCTAGGACAGTGCCCCACGCCCAGAGGCAGCAGATGTCCAACAGCAGCTCCATCAGCCAGTTCCTCCTCCTGGCGTTGGCAGACATGCGGGAGCTGCCGCTCTTGTACTCCTGGCTCTTCCTGGGCATCTAGCTGGCTGCTCTCCCGAGCAATGGCCTCATCATCAGCGCCGTAGGCCGTCACCGCTCCCACCCCTGGCCACAAGGACCGAGAGCTGGGACCCCTTAAAGGTGGTACCAGCCAGCACCACCACCACCGACGCCACCACCGGCAAAGCAGCTGGCACTGCTGCCCCTCTGCTGCCTCCTCCCACGGCCCTGCATGCTCTGATGGCCGGCCGCGGGACTCCTTGCGTCTCCTGCACCGGAATGTTGACCAGAGACCCACCGGCACATGGTGGTGCTGAGACGGGGACGTCGCTGCCACGGGGCAGCCGCGCTCCTCCTGCGGGCTGGGGCTGGCCGGTAGCCATGGAGCCTGCATGCGGCCGGGCGTCACCGTGGGGACATTGTGATGTCACTAGTGAGGTTGGCCCCGTCATGCGTCCGTGTCATAAAGGGCCTCGCCCCGACACTCCTATAAAAAGGGGGGTGGGGGGTGCAGAGCCAGGACCAGCCGGCAGGACAGGGTGGCCAGACCCACCATGGCCCGGTCCTGGCGCAGCGGGGCTCGCAGCAGGAGCCGGCGCCGCCGCCGCAGCCCGGGACCTTACAAGAGCCGCCCTCGCCGCCGGTATGGGAGGAGGCAACGACGGCCTGGGGCACGCAGCCGCCGGTACGGCAAGAGCCGCCGGCGGCAGGGGACACGCAGGCGCCACCGCTGAAACGATCCCAGCGCTGGGCGTCTGCGGAGCCAGTGTCCCCACGAGCCCCGGCCACCACCGCCTCCGCGCCGCCACACCAGTGCGGCCCTGGCTCCATGAATAAAGCTGGAATTATTGCACAACGGGTGTGTTTCTTCTTGCTGTCATGTCACATGGGTGGGTGTCCATGTCTGCTGGGGGTGTGTCCGCCATGGGTGCGCATGTCCAGGAGCAGCGCAGGTCTCCAGAGATGGAGATGCCTCAGCCTGCCTGCTGCTGTGCTGGGTCTGACCCCCGTCTCCACGTCCCAGCCCATCTCCACGTCCCAGCCCATCTCCATGCCTCCCGGGCACTGGTGCCCCCTCCCTGAGGGAGCAGTGGGGGGCCCTGTGGTATGCCCAGGGATTTTGGGCCGTGAAGGCACCCAAGGCTGTCCCTGAGCACGCGGGCAGGTGCAGCCTGTCAAAGATGAGTGAAATGTGCCTCCCTCAAAAGAGGGAAGCGGACATATGGTTTCGCGAGGCAAAATAATAATGCTTGGACAGAGTTTAATAGGTTTGACGGAATTTAACAAAGTCCAACAGTGGTTAACAAGGTTCTCGAAGTTTGATGGCAAGGTTCACCTTATTAATTACTGCATGGAAGAAACATACAAAAGGCAACTGAGTTAGAATCAAGGGAGAATGATTCTCAGAGAGACCGGAGCCGCAAAGAGGAAGGAGGACCCTCCCGTCTAGTCCCGAGGTTCAGAGTGGACCCCCTTGCTCTCAGAACTCCTAATGGAGCCCAGGTGCCCCTCGATCCAATCTTAGTCTCAGACATGCACAACGGTTTATGCCTCATGACATAATCTACACAATGTTTCTAAGAATATTGCTTAGCTCCATGGATTAGTAGTGGTCCTTGCGTATTAATTGAGCATGCTATCAATCACTTAGCGAGGGTCTGTCATGGGCAAGGCATCTCTCCGCCTTGGGTAAGGAAGGATCGCTTAGTCTCAGGTAAGGACTCTCTAACCTTGAGAGGCGTCCCTGCTCAAGGGGAGAGTCACCCGGCGTGCAGTCCAGCTGCAGTTGAGGGAGAGCTCAACTTGGGCCCATCCTGATGGTCCTCTTTATAGGGTGAAGTAGATGGCTGCTAGTCAATACCATAGACAGGATAGATGTCTTCCTTTTAGCTCTGGTCTCTTGTTCTGATCTTTGGTTATCTTGGCACTCTTGGCTTTCGAAAGCACCTTTCGCAAGAGTTTTTCAAGGCACCTTCACTCCCTTGTACGGGAGACAGGGGCTTTCCTTATCGCCAGTGCACGGCACAGACGTGAGGCCTGTGGCTCCTTAGTCAGCCTGAACCAAAGTACGGCTAGGGCTCACGTGCATCCGTCACACTGCGCCTCGGGACTACAGTCAACTTCCTTCATGTCCTAGGGTGGTGGTACGGTCACCTCTTGCCTCTGCGCTGTAAGCATTTGACATACCCTGTTGGCACGCTTACAGACCCATGGTAAGCAAAGAGCTTTTAGGGTCAACTATTACTCTTCATTCCCTAGTATTCGTAATACTAGGTAGCAACCACTGTGCTGGCTGGTGGTTGTGGGCTCAGCAGGGACAGGGCTTTGGGGAGAGGCCCAGGTGAGCCTCTGGTTACAATTAAGCTGGGAAACTCTGCAGTAGAATTTTTAGTAGATACTGGGGCAACATATTCTGTTTTGAACACCTGTAGGGGGAAATTGGGAACTAAAACTGCAAATGTAATTGGAGCGACCGGGAAACAGGAAGAAAGGCCATTCCTAAAACCCCTTAATCTGAAATTTGGAAGGAAGGTAATTACACATGAATTTCTATGTATGCCAGAATGTCCGATGCCCTTGTTGGGACGAGATCTGCTTTCTAAATTAAATGCACAAATAATTTTTGAAAAAGGGGACATTTATTTAAAAATACCTGAATCAAAGACAGGGGATATATTAATGATACAGGAAAAAGCAAAAATGCAAGAAATACCACAAGAAGTAGATGAGGCTGTGATTGATACCTACGGTCTGGAACACTGAAATACCTGGAAGATCAAAGGTAGCCCAGCCTGTAAAGGTTGAATTAAAGGAACATGCCAAACCAATAAGAATAAAACAATACCCAATAAAATCAGAAGCTAGACAAGGAATTAAGAAATTAATTGGTAAATTTTTGGAGTGTGGACTTTTGGAAGAATGTGAATCTGAATATAATGCTCCAATCTTACCGGTTAGGAAGCCTTCAGGGGAATACAGGTTAGTTCAGGATTTAAGGACAATAAATCAGATAGTAAAGAACATTCATCCTGTGGTTGCGAAGCCATATACCCTTTTAACAGCTTTAAGGGAAAGTCATCAGTGGTTTACAGTGCTTGATTTAAAAGATGCTTTCTTTTGTATACGTCCGGAAAAGGAAAGTAGAAAATTGTTTGCCTTTGAGTGGGAGAATCCACAAACAGAACGAAGAACGCAATTAACGTGGACCAGGCTACCACAAGGATTTAAGACTAGCCCGACCATCTTCGGCAATCAGCTGGCAAAAGAGCTCGAGATGTGGAAACAAAGCAATCCAGAGTTACCTGGTCACGTGCTTTTACAATACGTGGATGATATACTGATCGCCACCGAGGACAGAGCAACCTGCATAAAGGTAACGATAGACCTTTTAAACTTTCTGGGACTTAATGGGTACAAAGTATCCAGAAACAAAGCACAAGTAGCAAGTCAATTGTAATATATCTGGGCTTTGAAATTTCAAAAGGACAACGACAGTTGGGAACAAACCGAAAAGAAGCCATCTGTAGTACACCAGAACCGAAAAACGTTCATGAATTGAGGGCCTTTCTGGGAATGACTGGATGGTGCAGGCTATGGATCATGAACTATGCTCTAATAGCTAAGCCATTGTATGAGGCCCAGAAAGGGACGCCTCCCTTTGAGTGGGGCCCAGAACAATGAAGGGCCTTTAAAGATCTGAAACAGGCCCTGATGACTGCTCCTGCTTTGGGACTTCCGAATTTGACTAAAGATTTCCAGTTGTTTGTTCATGAAAGGCAGCATCTGGCACTGGGAGTGCTGACCCAACGGATGGGAAGCTGGAAGCGACCAGTGGGGTACTTTTCCAAGCAACTGGACACAGTAAGTACAGGATGGCCCACCTGCCTTCGGGCAGTCGCTGCTACGGTAATGCTCATACAGGAAGCCCGAAAGTTAACTCTGGGACGGACAATAGTGGTATATGTACCACATATGGTGGTGACTGTTTTGGAACAAAAAGGGGGGTCACTGGCTTTCTCCCAGCAGGATGATGAAGTATCAAGTAATATTGACGGAGCAAGATGATGTGATACTACAAACAACTAACCTAGTTAACCCTGCAGTTTTCCTGAATTCTGTACAGGAAGAAGGACAACTGAAACATAACTGTTTAATTACAGTCGAGCAGGTGTATTCCAGCCGACAAGACCTGAAAGACACACCATGGGAGGATCCTGACTGGGAACTGTACACAGATGGCAGCAGCTTTGTAGAGAATGAAGTTCGCTACGCTAGATATGCGATAACAACAGAGAGATCGGTCATAGAGGCTAATGCTTTGCCTAGCAATACCTCAGCGCAAAAGGCAGAGCCGATAGCCTTGACGAAGGCGTTAGAACTGAGCGAAGGAAAGAAAGTAAATATTTGCACTGATTCAAAATATGCTTTTTGGTGTAGTGCATGTCCATAGGACATTGTGGGAAGAAAGAGGACTATTAACCTCTCAAGGGGCAAACATCAAATACAAAGAGGAAATATTGAAATTGTTACAAGCAGTCCAGAGACCGACAAAGGTGGCAATCATGCACTGTAAAGCACATCAGTCAGGAAATATGAAAGAAGCTATAGGGAACAGATTAGCTGATACAGCAGCTAGAGGAATAGCAAAAAAGAATGCCCTGCAAGTGGCATTAATTCCCACAAAAAAACACTACACTACCAAAAGAGAAACCAAAATATTCGGAGGAAGATGAGAAATTAGGGAAGTTATTAGACGCAAAAAGGAGTTTAGCAGGATGGTGGGTCACAGTTCAGGGACAGGTAGTAATCCCACCGCTTCTGATGAGAGAGATATTACAGGCAAAACATAAAGAGTGTCATTGGGGCCCAGAAGCATTAATCACCTTTTTAAAGAGATATGTGGTGTCTATAAGAATGTTAGAAATGACTAAAATAATTTCTGCCAAGCGTGAAATTTGTTTGCGAAACAATCCGGTGATAAAGAGAAAAGTTCCAATGGGAACCTTGAAATCGGGAGTGCAACCTGGAGACTATTGGCAAATCGATTTTTCAGAATTACCCAGACAAAAGGGGTATCGATACATTCTGGTGGGGGTTGATACTTTTACAGGATGGCCTGAAGCTTTTCCTTGTCGGACCAATCAAGCAAAAAAAGTCATTAAATGGTTGTTACAAGAAATAATTCCAGGATTTGGAGTACCTATTGAGATATCTTCTGATAGAGGCCCACATTTTGTTGCCGAAATAGTACAAAATATTAGTAAAGTTCTAGGAATTACTTGACATTTACATACCCCCTGGAGGCCTCAATCAAATGGAAAAATAGAAAGAATGAATCAGACATTAAAAAGGCAAATTAGCAAAATACGTCAGGAGACAAATTGGCTACTACGATCAGTGATTGGCTAAATTACAATGGCCTTTGCAATCTTCCCTATTGGCTTTAGAAACTAACCAGTGGCTGTTGTCAAATATATTACCAAAATGGGAAAAGGTGAATGTGGGAGACCATGAATTGATTATAGATGCACTCGGTGTGGTCCAAGATAACCTATCTTTGGCTCTCAGTTGCATCCAGGCACAACTGTGGGCACAACCAGTGGCTGCTTCAATCATAAGAGAAGGGGAAAAAGACACTCTTCCCACCAAGATTCGAAAAATAATTTGAGATAGTGCCATTAATTTAGAGAGAAACTGCAGTCCTGGTGGAATCTGATAAACTTTACCTACGATCCCATCACAAGTACAGCCACAACTTTTGTATTAACTATACACAATGCTTCAATATATTCGATTTACCCTGTTATTGCATTAGGATTGAATCACAACGGAACCATACTCTATCCATTTGAGCATAAAGTATAGGCCCAAAAGGTGGGACAGAAGTGGCAAACTGTGGATTTGGAATCTTGTGTTGTACGAGAACAACAAGGGTTCATCTGTGAAGGTAATACAATCAGAGGTCAGGATATCTGTTTAGATACTGAACAAAATGTTTGTCATTTTGCGACTCACCCTGACGAAAACCCTGAAACAGTGATTATAGATATTGGTAAGGGATGTGTATGTTTGAGAACAGCTTGCGATTTTATATCCGTAAAGGATGTTACAGATACTAGAAACCACTCAAATTTTTCTGTTTATAATTTCACTGAAATCGCGAGATGTGATTTTGCTTATTTGGCTCCAGTCACATCTCACCAGCTCTTGCAATCTAATTATACCGTAATTCAGGAACTGTTGCCTACACCCATTGGAATGAATCTCACTTCAGTGAAACAATTGCTACAACACCAAGATTTAATCAAAATTTTGAAAAAGGTCAAGGAAAACGGGCAAAGAACTTTAATAACTGTACACCACAATGTGAAAGAGAAGAGTAATATAAAAACTCATCTACACAATGTATGTAGGTGAGCAGGCACTTCTTTATTGCAGCGCTGGACGCACAGGGGATCGCTCCACCTAGTGTGCGTGCTTAGTTTCTCCGCTCCCCAAGTTATATACAATCAAAATATACATATTCATCATATTTTCCAAGAAACAATTAACATATTCATACAATTTCTGAGAACTCATTAATATATGTAAATGCTCGTGACGCTTGCGCCTTCAGGTACACAGGTGGTCGTCTAAGGTCCTCTGGTGGTCGTCCATAGTCTTCCTCATGGTGTCCTTCAGTTGAACCCAATCTTTGCGAGTGCTCAGGTTGGTTGCAAAATCCCATTCTTGGAATCTTCTTAAGTTTTCCTCGGTTTACTGACCAGGCCTACAACTTACCATTCTCTTGACAAGCAAATTCTACCTATTCACAATGCTACATTGTTCATAGCTAGTTTATGATGAAATCAGAGATAGATTTTACCTAGCTACCCTTCTAGAAAATATATATCTAATTCAGTCTTTTTATTAATCACTTTCTAGCTTATACTCTTCTGTCAATTTCCATGCCTAGGAACAATCAATGGTTATTTCTATTAATATCTATGGATTGGCATTCTTGATATTCATGTCAAGATGGGAAGGGTAAGGGGATTTTCAAGCAGCATCACTGGTGCATATCAGGTCACACTGTCACAGGACTCAAACGAAACTTTTCTATTCAATTCTTCATCGTTCCATCTCGTTACTGTTAGTTCCTCAGTATGGAACGGCGACTCCCTGGTGAGGTTCCTATGGTTATTGTTTCTAACTTAACAATCCTAACTTATTTATTTATTAATTAAATTTAACCTATTCTATATAGACAAAATCATGTTTTGATTAAAAAAATGAGAATATTTACAACAAAGGGTGGTGAGGAGGGGGAAGGCCCGGCTGCCATCCAGCATCTCCCGCCTGAGGTGGTGAGTTGAGTAGGGGGGGATGGCAGGGCTGGGGTCCCCCCCTCAAAGCAGGGGGGTCCCAGGGTTGATGCTCTCCCCACCTCTCTCCCCACAGCTGCTGCTCATCATCTCCTGCCTGACGCTGCCCCCCCCCCCGCCCCGCACTGAGACTGGGCCAGACCTGCCGCTGCCTCCACGAGTTGTGCGACAGCGAGGCCGCCCGGCGCCACCTCTGCACCCCTCTCCTCCCAGCCGCCGCCAGTGCCCGGCCCTGCAGGAGGGCCGCCACCCTCACCTGTGAGTCCCTGTCATTGCCAAGGGATGGGGGGGTGGCACTTTGTCCCAAGTCTCATTTTCTGAGTCCAAACTTTGATTGTACGGTTGAAAGCCGCATTTGTATGGTTCCAAACCCCTCCTTTTTAGGGTACGAACTCTCATTTATAAGTTCCAACCCCCCGTTTTAAGGTTCAGAGACTTAAACAATTCCGTATTTCTACAATTCTATGATTTTAAGGGCACAGAGTTTCATTTTTAAGACCCAAAGTCTGATTGTGAAGGTCCAAAGCCTCAGTTTTAGGGTCCAAAGGCTCATCTGTAGCTTTCCAAGCCTCCTTTTCAGGGACCAAAGCCTCATTTTCAGGATTCGGGCCACAATTTGGAGAGCCCAAAGCCTATTTTGAGCCTCCCACGACCCATTTCTAGTAAGCAAAGACTTAAGTTTTTGCACCGACGCATCGTTTGAGGGCACAAAACCTAATTTCTGGGTTCCAAGTCTCAATCTCTTTTCCAAAGCCCAGTTTTTAGGAGCAAAACCCCATTCTGAAGGCCCAAAGCCACATTTTGAGAGTCCACACTCTCATTTATTAGGTTTTTTCAGCACCTGAGCTGCCTGCACATGACCTTTGCCTACCTGCAATCATGGCCTCCAATTATCTGCTCTAAGGAGTGCCTGGGGGCAGCCTTTGTCAGTAATGGCCCTCAGTGGGGCTCGTTAATGCTTCAGGATACTTTGGGTTTAGCTTCTGACTTGGACTTGTGGAAAGGCTTGTGCAATCTCCTCTCAGTAGCTGAGGTTCAAGGGCTCAGCCCCAAATGCCCCCTGGGGCTCGTTACAATGCAGAAAGCCCTGAAGACCCATATCCCCTTCACAATTTTCTTCAAGTCTTCACGACTTGTACAGATAATTGGAGAGGTTTCATAGTGTAGTTCAGGAGGAAGATTTCAAAGAGCACCTATTAAAAATGGATTTTTCTTAATTTTCAAGGGTACCTTTTACGACTTTTGAGTTTAAAGAAGAGGTGATAGATAGCAGCATTCTCCAATAGCTATTGATCCACGGTGTCTCCTCCAGGAGATCTGGACAGGCAGGAGAAACAGTTCCTTGAGGTCTGGCACACTGTGTAGACAACCATGCTCCTCACTTGCCCAACCCTGCCATTTCTCTCATTGGCCACCTGGGAATTCCATCCCTTTTCCTTACATCAGACTCCTCCAGTGAGGTCTGCAGCTGGAAGTTACAGCTCCTTTGTAGCAGCTCCCACCTGCTTTGCTTAGAGAAGTGGCTGTAAAGAGGCACAGAAGGGATTTTCCTAACGGCAAGCAAGCAAAAGAAATGATACAAATTAATAACTGTGTAAAAATGCCTCAGATTTTCAGGCAGAGCTCTGCTGTCTGATGATAAGCATCCTGGGAGACGCAGGTGGAGCCTGGGCAGAGGGTCCCAGGGCACCTACACTACCACCAGGGCTCTGTGTCCCTGCACCTGCATCCTGCACCCTGGCGCTGGAGATGCCTTTTCTTTTAAAACCAAAACATCACATACTTTCCTTCCAAAGACCAGTATAGAAAAGCAAAGCAAAACAAGGAGGATAAGAACACCAAGAGTTTTAGACGTTGAGAAGTGAAGTTGAACATTTCCTTCCCTTTACATTGTTTCCTTCATTTCTTCGTTGCTTCATTGTGGTTTTTTGACATTTTCTGAACCATTCTGTCATAATCAGGCCTCTAAGAATAAAAACAATGTTTGTGTCTCACATGGAGTCCAGCGCCCTAAAACACTCCCTGCCCAGGACTGTGCTTCCCACTGCTCACCCTTTCACACAGCCAGTCACACTCGGACGTGTTGAGCTCCCTGCACTGGTACAGAGAAGGGCGACCGTCGTCAGTGAAACGCTCTGTTTCTGCATGGACAACATATTGGTGTTGCCAGTACTTCTGGAAGGAGTCCCTCGATCAGCCAGACACACTCCCTTCACATTCGGTCCGGGGTCCCTGAGTTCTCACTCCATTTTAGGTGGAGAAAGGGAAAAGACTGTCCGTACCCACTGTCCCGATCCAATGTCGAAGGAGGTTTCAATAGGTTCCCGAGAACGAGATTAAGACACAAACGAGGTCAAATGCCGTACGCCTAGAAGAGCTTTTTATTATCAAAAGTGGAAAATAGTAGCGATAGGATAGAGGCACACAGCCAATCACACAGACAAAAGTTTCACCGTTCCGTCTCTCACACCACCCCGTGGCTCAACGGTTGCCCCTGGTGTGTTTTCTCAAGACGTTCAACTGCTCCGACAAAAGTCCTTTTTTCCCATTTGGAATAATAAGAAAGACAACAATCAGAAACAAAATCCCCACAGCTCTGCTCTGCGGTCAGGTGAATTGGGGCTGACAATGCTGAAAAGCTCTTGCATATCACGAGTGGCTTTCACCTGAGATCAGACCCTGTTCCTGTTTCCCATTGCTGTAGGGCAGGACTGACTCCTGCAGAGCCCACGGCAGAGCCGCCTGCTCCCTGAGGCACCCTCAGGCAGCACCAAGCAGAGCTCGTGAAAGGGACCTGCCAAAGCTCTTCCCGAATGGAGAGAGACAGTTTGGGGGGGTTTCTATGAGAAATGGCTTTGATGTTGCTTCGAGAAGTCTCTCCGAAGCTGTCCCTGTCTTTTCCCTCTAGGACAGTGCCCCACGCCCAGAGGCAGCAGATGTCCAACAGCAGCTCCATCAGCCAGTTCCTCCTCCTGGCGTTGGCAGACATGCGGGAGCTGCCGCTCTTGTACTCCTGGCTCTTCCTGGGCATCTAGCTGGCTGCTCTCCCGAGCAATGGCCTCATCATCAGCGCCGTAGGCCGTCACCGCTCCCACCCCTGGCCACAAGGACCGAGAGCTGGGACCCCTTAAAGGTGGTACCAGCCAGCACCACCACCACCGACGCCACCACCGGCAAAGCAGCTGGCACTGCTGCCCCTCTGCTGCCTCCTCCCACGGCCCTGCATGCTCTGATGGCCGGCCGCGGGACTCCTTGCGTCTCCTGCACCGGAATGTTGACCAGAGACCCACCGGCACATGGTGGTGCTGAGACGGGGACGTCGCTGCCACGGGGCAGCCGCGCTCCTCCTGCGGGCTGGGGCTGGCCGGTAGCCATGGAGCCTGCATGCGGCCGGGCGTCACCGTGGGGACATTGTGATGTCACTAGTGAGGTTGGCCCCGTCATGCGTCCGTGTCATAAAGGGCCTCGCCCCGACACTCCTATAAAAAGGGGGGTGGGGGGTGCAGAGCCAGGACCAGCCGGCAGGACAGGGTGGCCAGACCCACCATGGCCCGGTCCTGGCGCAGCGGGGCTCGCAGCAGGAGCCGGCGCCGCCGCCGCAGCCCGGGACCTTACAAGAGCCGCCCTCGCCGCCGGTATGGGAGGAGGCAACGACGGCCTGGGGCACGCAGCCGCCGGTACGGCAAGAGCCGCCGGCGGCAGGGGACACGCAGGCGCCACCGCTGAAACGATCCCAGCGCTGGGCGTCTGCGGAGCCAGTGTCCCCACGAGCCCCGGCCACCACCGCCTCCGCGCCGCCACACCAGTGCGGCCCTGGCTCCATGAATAAAGCTGGAATTATTGCACAACGGGTGTGTTTCTTCTTGCTGTCATGTCACATGGGTGGGTGTCCATGTCTGCTGGGGGTGTGTCCGCCATGGGTGCGCATGTCCAGGAGCAGCGCAGGTCTCCAGAGATGGAGATGCCTCAGCCTGCCTGCTGCTGTGCTGGGTCTGACCCCCGTCTCCACGTCCCAGCCCATCTCCACGTCCCAGCCCATCTCCATGCCTCCCGGGCACTGGTGCCCCCTCCCTGAGGGAGCAGTGGGGGGCCCTGTGGTATGCCCAGGGATTTTGGGCCGTGAAGGCACCCAAGGCTGTCCCTGAGCACGCGGGCAGGTGCAGCCTGTCAAAGATGAGTGAAATGTGCCTCCCTCAAAAGAGGGAAGCGGACATATGGTTTCGCGAGGCAAAATAATAATGCTTGGACAGAGTTTAATAGGTTTGACGGAATTTAACAAAGTCCAACAGTGGTTAACAAGGTTCTCGAAGTTTGATGGCAAGGTTCACCTTATTAATTACTGCATGGAAGAAACATACAAAAGGCAACTGAGTTAGAATCAAGGGAGAATGATTCTCAGAGAGACCGGAGCCGCAAAGAGGAAGGAGGACCCTCCCGTCTAGTCCCGAGGTTCAGAGTGGACCCCCTTGCTCTCAGAACTCCTAATGGAGCCCAGGTGCCCCTCGATCCAATCTTAGTCTCAGACATGCACAACGGTTTATGCCTCATGACATAATCTACACAATGTTTCTAAGAATATTGCTTAGCTCCATGGATTAGTAGTGGTCCTTGCGTATTAATTGAGCATGCTATCAATCACTTAGCGAGGGTCTGTCATGGGCAAGGCATCTCTCCGCCTTGGGTAAGGAAGGATCGCTTAGTCTCAGGTAAGGACTCTCTAACCTTGAGAGGCGTCCCTGCTCAAGGGGAGAGTCACCCGGCGTGCAGTCCAGCTGCAGTTGAGGGAGAGCTCAACTTGGGCCCATCCTGATGGTCCTCTTTATAGGGTGAAGTAGATGGCTGCTAGTCAATACCATAGACAGGATAGATGTCTTCCTTTTAGCTCTGGTCTCTTGTTCTGATCTTTGGTTATCTTGGCACTCTTGGCTTTCGAAAGCACCTTTCGCAAGAGTTTTTCAAGGCACCTTCACTCCCTTGTACGGGAGACAGGGGCTTTCCTTATCGCCAGTGCACGGCACAGACGTGAGGCCTGTGGCTCCTTAGTCAGCCTGAACCAAAGTACGGCTAGGGCTCACGTGCATCCGTCACACTGCGCCTCGGGACTACAGTCAACTTCCTTCATGTCCTAGGGTGGTGGTACGGTCACCTCTTGCCTCTGCGCTGTAAGCATTTGACATACCCTGTTGGCACGCTTACAGACCCATGGTAAGCAAAGAGCTTTTAGGGTCAACTATTACTCTTCATTCCCTAGTATTCGTAATACTAGGTAGCAACCACTGTGCTGGCTGGTGGTTGTGGGCTCAGCAGGGACAGGGCTTTGGGGAGAGGCCCAGGTGAGCCTCTGGTTACAATTAAGCTGGGAAACTCCGCAGTAGAATTTTTAGTAGATACTGGGGCAACATATTCTGTTTTGAACACCTGTAGGGGGAAATTGGGAACTAAAACTGCAAATGTAATTGGAGCGACCGGGAAACAGGAAGAAAGGCCATTCCTAAAACCCCTTAATCTGAAATTTGGAAGGAAGGTAATTACACATGAATTTCTATGTATGCCAGAATGTCCGATGCCCTTGTTGGGACGAGATCTGCTTTCTAAATTAAATGCACAAATAATTTTTGAAAAAGGGGACATTTATTTAAAAATACCTGAATCAAAGACAGGGGATATATTAATGATACAGGAAAAAGCAAAAATGCAAGAAATACCACAAGAAGTAGATGAGGCTGTGATTGATACCTACGGTCTGGAACACTGAAATACCTGGAAGATCAAAGGTAGCCCAGCCTGTAAAGGTTGAATTAAAGGAACATGCCAAACCAATAAGAATAAAACAATACCCAATAAAATCAGAAGCTAGACAAGGAATTAAGAAATTAATTGGTAAATTTTTGGAGTGTGGACTTTTGGAAGAATGTGAATCTGAATATAATGCTCCAATCTTACCGGTTAGGAAGCCTTCAGGGGAATACAGGTTAGTTCAGGATTTAAGGACAATAAATCAGATAGTAAAGAACATTCATCCTGTGGTTGCGAAGCCATATACCCTTTTAACAGCTTTAAGGGAAAGTCATCAGTGGTTTACAGTGCTTGATTTAAAAGATGCTTTCTTTTGTATACGTCCGGAAAAGGAAAGTAGAAAATTGTTTGCCTTTGAGTGGGAGAATCCACAAACAGAACGAAGAACGCAATTAACGTGGACCAGGCTACCACAAGGATTTAAGACTAGCCCGACCATCTTCGGCAATCAGCTGGCAAAAGAGCTCGAGATGTGGAAACAAAGCAATCCAGAGTTACCTGGTCACCTGCTTTTACAATACGTGGATGATATACTGATCGCCACCGAGGACAGAGCAACCTGCATAAAGGTAACGATAGACCTTTTAAACTTTCTGGGACTTAATGGGTACAAAGTATCCAGAAACAAAGCACAAGTAGCAAGTCAATTGTAATATATCTGGGCTTTGAAATTTCAAAAGGACAACGACAGTTGGGAACAAACCGAAAAGAAGCCATCTGTAGTACACCAGAACCGAAAAACGTTCATGAATTGAGGGCCTTTCTGGGAATGACTGGATGGTGCAGGCTATGGATCATGAACTATGCTCTAATAGCTAAGCCATTGTATGAGGCCCAGAAAGGGACGCCTCCCTTTGAGTGGGGCCCAGAACAATGAAGGGCCTTTAAAGATCTGAAACAGGCCCTGATGACTGCTCCTGCTTTGGGACTTCCGAATTTGACTAAAGATTTCCAGTTGTTTGTTCATGAAAGGCAGCATCTGGCACTGGGAGTGCTGACCCAACGGATGGGAAGCTGGAAGCGACCAGTGGGGTACTTTTCCAAGCAACTGGACACAGTAAGTACAGGATGGCCCACCTGCCTTCGGGCAGTCGCTGCTACGGTAATGCTCATACAGGAAGCCCGAAAGTTAACTCTGGGACGGACAATAGTGGTATATGTACCACATATGGTGGTGACTGTTTTGGAACAAAAAGGGGGGTCACTGGCTTTCTCCCAGCAGGATGATGAAGTATCAAGTAATATTGACGGAGCAAGATGATGTGATACTACAAACAACTAACCTAGTTAACCCTGCAGTTTTCCTGAATTCTGTACAGGAAGAAGGACAACTGAAACATAACTGTTTAATTACAGTCGAGCAGGTGTATTCCAGCCGACAAGACCTGAAAGACACACCATGGGAGGATCCTGACTGGGAACTGTACACAGATGGCAGCAGCTTTGTAGAGAATGAAGTTCGCTACGCTAGATATGCGATAACAACAGAGAGATCGGTCATAGAGGCTAATGCTTTGCCTAGCAATACCTCAGCGCAAAAGGCAGAGCCGATAGCCTTGACGAAGGCGTTAGAACTGAGCGAAGGAAAGAAAGTAAATATTTGCACTGATTCAAAATATGCTTTTTGGTGTAGTGCATGTCCATAGGACATTGTGGGAAGAAAGAGGACTATTAACCTCTCAAGGGGCAAACATCAAATACAAAGAGGAAATATTGAAATTGTTACAAGCAGTCCAGAGACCGACAAAGGTGGCAATCATGCACTGTAAAGCACATCAGTCAGGAAATATGAAAGAAGCTATAGGGAACAGATTAGCTGATACAGCAGCTAGAGGAATAGCAAAAAAGAATGCCCTGCAAGTGGCATTAATTCCCACAAAAAAACACTACACTACCAAAAGAGAAACCAAAATATTCGGAGGAAGATGAGAAATTAGGGAAGTTATTAGACGCAAAAAGGAGTTTAGCAGGATGGTGGGTCACAGTTCAGGGACAGGTAGTAATCCCACCGCTTCTGATGAGAGAGATATTACAGGCAAAACATAAAGAGTGTCATTGGGGCCCAGAAGCATTAATCACCTTTTTAAAGAGATATGTGGTGTCTATAAGAATGTTAGAAATGACTAAAATAATTTCTGCCAAGCGTGAAATTTGTTTGCGAAACAATCCGGTGATAAAGAGAAAAGTTCCAATGGGAACCTTGAAATCGGGAGTGCAACCTGGAGACTATTGGCAAATCGATTTTTCAGAATTACCCAGACAAAAGGGGTATCGATACATTCTGGTGGGGGTTGATACTTTTACAGGATGGCCTGAAGCTTTTCCTTGTCGGACCAATCAAGCAAAAAAAGTCATTAAATGGTTGTTACAAGAAATAATTCCAGGATTTGGAGTACCTATTGAGATATCTTCTGATAGAGGCCCACATTTTGTTGCCGAAATAGTACAAAATATTAGTAAAGTTCTAGGAATTACTTGACATTTACATACCCCCTGGAGGCCTCAATCAAATGGAAAAATAGAAAGAATGAATCAGACATTAAAAAGGCAAATTAGCAAAATACGTCAGGAGACAAATTGGCTACTACGATCAGTGATTGGCTAAATTACAATGGCCTTTGCAATCTTCCCTATTGGCTTTAGAAACTAACCAGTGGCTGTTGTCAAATATATTACCAAAATGGGAAAAGGTGAATGTGGGAGACCATGAATTGATTATAGATGCACTCGGTGTGGTCCAAGATAACCTATCTTTGGCTCTCAGTTGCATCCAGGCACAACTGTGGGCACAACCAGTGGCTGCTTCAATCATAAGAGAAGGGGAAAAAGACACTCTTCCCACCAAGATTCGAAAAATAATTTGAGATAGTGCCATTAATTTAGAGAGAAACTGCAGTCCTGGTGGAATCTGATAAACTTTACCTACGATCCCATCACAAGTACAGCCACAACGTTTGTATTAACTATACACAATGCTTCAATATATTCGATTTACCCTGTTATTGCATTAGGATTGAATCACAACGGAACCATACTCTATCCATTTGAGCATAAAGTATAGGCCCAAAAGGTGGGACAGAAGTGGCAAACTGTGGATTTGGAATCTTGTGTTGTACGAGAACAACAAGGGTTCATCTGTGAAGGTAATACAATCAGAGGTCAGGATATCTGTTTAGATACTGAACAAAATGTTTGTCATTTTGCGACTCACCCTGACGAAAACCCTGAAACAGTGATTATAGATATTGGTAAGGGATGTGTATGTTTGAGAACAGCTTGCGATTTTATATCCGTAAAGGATGTTACAGATACTAGAAACCACTCAAATTTTTCTGTTTATAATTTCACTGAAATCGCGAGATGTGATTTTGCTTATTTGGCTCCAGTCACATCTCACCAGCTCTTGCAATCTAATTATACCGTAATTCAGGAACTGTTGCCTACACCCATTGGAATGAATCTCACTTCAGTGAAACAATTGCTACAACACCAAGATTTAATCAAAATTTTGAAAAAGGTCAAGGAAAACGGGCAAAGAACTTTAATAACTGTACACCACAATGTGAAAGAGAAGAGTAATATAAAAACTCATCTACACAATGTATGTAGGTGAGCAGGCACTTCTTTATTGCAGCGCTGGACGCACAGGGGATCGCTCCACCTAGTGTGCGTGCTTAGTTTCTCCGCTCCCCAAGTTATATACAATCAAAATATACATATTCATCATATTTTCCAAGAAACAATTAACATATTCATACAATTTCTGAGAACTCATTAATATATGTAAATGCTCGTGACGCTTGCGCCTTCAGGTACACAGGTGGTCGTCTAAGGTCCTCTGGTGGTCGTCCATAGTCTTCCTCATGGTGTCCTTCAGTTGAACCCAATCTTTGCGAGTGCTCAGGTTGGTTGCAAAATCCCATTCTTGGAATCTTCTTAAGTTTTCCTCGGTTTACTGACCAGGCCTACAACTTACCATTCTCTTGACAAGCAAATTCTACCTATTCACAATGCTACATTGTTCATAGCTAGTTTATGATGAAATCAGAGATAGATTTTACCTAGCTACCCTTCTAGAAAATATATATCTAATTCAGTCTTTTTATTAATCACTTTCTAGCTTATACTCTTCTGTCAATTTCCATGCCTAGGAACAATCAATGGTTATTTCTATTAATATCTATGGATTGGCATTCTTGATATTCATGTCAAGATGGGAAGGGTAAGGGGATTTTCAAGCAGCATCACTGGTGCATATCAGGTCACACTGTCACAGGACTCAAACGAAACTTTTCTATTCAATTCTTCATCGTTCCATCTCGTTACTGTTAGTTCCTCAGTATGGAACGGCGACTCCCTGGTGAGGTTCCTATGGTTATTGTTTCTAACTTAACAATCCTAACTTATTTATTTATTAATTAAATTTAACCTATTCTATATAGACAAAATCATGTTTTGATTAAAAAAATGAGAATATTTACAACAAAGGGTGGTGAGGAGGGGGAAGGCCCGGCTGCCATCCAGCATCTCCCGCCTGAGGTGGTGAGTTGAGTAGGGGGGGATGGCAGGGCTGGGGTCCCCCCCTCAAAGCAGGGGGGTCCCAGGGTTGATGCTCTCCCCACCTCTCTCCCCACAGCTGCTGCTCATCATCTCCTGCCTGACGCTGCCCCCCCCCCCCCCCCCCGCACTGAGACTGGGCCAGACCTGCCGCTGCCTCCACGAGTTGTGCGACAGCGAGGCCGCCCGGCGCCACCTCTGCACCCCTCTCCTCCCAGCCGCCGCCAGTGCCCGGCCCTGCAGGAGGGCCGCCACCCTCACCTGTGAGTCCCTGTCATTGCCAAGGGATGGGGGGGTGGCACTTTGTCCCAAGTCTCATTTTCTGAGTCCAAACTTTGATTGTACGGTTGAAAGCCGCATTTGTATGGTTCCAAACCCCTCCTTTTTAGGGTACGAACTCTCATTTATAAGTTCCAACCCCCCGTTTTAAGGTTCAGAGACTTAAACAATTCCGTATTTCTACAATTCTATGATTTTAAGGGCACAGAGTTTCATTTTTAAGACCCAAAGTCTGATTGTGAAGGTCCAAAGCCTCAGTTTTAGGGTCCAAAGGCTCATCTGTAGCTTTCCAAGCCTCCTTTTCAGGGACCAAAGCCTCATTTTCAGGATTCGGGCCACAATTTGGAGAGCCCAAAGCCTATTTTGAGCCTCCCACGACCCATTTCTAGTAAGCAAAGACTTAAGTTTTTGCACCGACGCATCGTTTGAGGGCACAAAACCTAATTTCTGGGTTCCAAGTCTCAATCTCTTTTCCAAAGCCCAGTTTTTAGGAGCAAAACCCCATTCTGAAGGCCCAAAGCCACATTTTGAGAGTCCACACTCTCATTTATTAGGTTTTTTCAGCACCTGAGCTGCCTGCACATGACCTTTGCCTACCTGCAATCATGGCCTCCAATTATCTGCTCTAAGGAGTGCCTGGGGGCAGCCTTTGTCAGTAATGGCCCTCAGTGGGGCTCGTTAATGCTTCAGGATACTTTGGGTTTAGCTTCTGACTTGGACTTGCGGAAAGGCTTGTGCAATCTCCTCTCAGTAGCTGAGGTTCAAGGGCTCAGCCCCAAATGCCCCCTGGGGCTCGTTACAATGCAGAAAGCCCTGAAGACCCATATCCCCTTCACAATTTTCTTCAAGTCTTCACGACTTGTACAGATAATTGGAGAGGTTTCATAGTGTAGTTCAGGAGGAAGATTTCAAAGAGCACCTATTAAAAATGGATTTTTCTTAATTTTCAAGGGTACCTTTTACGACTTTTGAGTTTAAAGAAGAGGTGATAGATAGCAGCATTCTCCAATAGCTATTGATCCACGGTGTCTCCTCCAGGAGATCTGGACAGGCAGGAGAAACAGTTCCTTGAGGTCTGGCACACTGTGTAGACAACCATGCTCCTCACTTGCCCAACCCTGCCATTTCTCTCATTGGCCACCTGGGAATTCCATCCCTTTTCCTTACATCAGACTCCTCCAGTGAGGTCTGCAGCTGGAAGTTACAGCTCCTTTGTAGCAGCTCCCACCTGCTTTGCTTAGAGAAGTGGCTGTAAAGAGGCACAGAAGGGATTTTCCTAACGGCAAGCAAGCAAAAGAAATGATACAAATTAATAACTGTGTAAAAATGCCTCAGATTTTCAGGCAGAGCTCTGCTGTCTGATGATAAGCGTCCTGGGAGACGCAGGTGGAGCCTGGGCAGAGGGTCCCAGGGCACCTACACTACCACCAGGGCTCTGTGTCCCTGCACCTGCATCCTGCACCCTGGCGCTGGAGATGCCTTTTCTTTTAAAACCAAAACATCACATACTTTCCTTCCAAAGACCAGTATAGAAAAGCAAAGCAAAACAAGGAGGATAAGAACACCAAGAGTTTTAGACGTTGAGAAGTGAAGTTGAACATTTCCTTCCCTTTACATTGTTTCCTTCATTTCTTCGTTGCTTCATTGTGGTTTTTTGACATTTTCTGAACCATTCTGTCATAATCAGGCCTCTAAGAATAAAAACAATGTTTGTGTCTCACATGGAGTCCAGCGCCCTAAAACACTCCCTGCCCAGGACTGTGCTTCCCACTGCTCACCCTTTCACACAGCCAGTCACACTCGGACGTGTTGAGCTCCCTGCACTGGTACAGAGAAGGGCGACCGTCGTCAGTGAAACGCTCTGTTTCTGCATGGACAACATATTGGTGTTGCCAGTACTTCTGGAAGGAGTCCCTCGATCAGCCAGACACACTCCCTTCACATTCGGTCCGGGGTCCCTGAGTTCTCACTCCATTTTAGGTGGAGAAAGGGAAAAGACTGTCCGTACCCACTGTCCCGATCCAATGTCGAAGGAGGTTTCAATAGGTTCCCGAGAACGAGATTAAGACACAAACGAGGTCAAATGCCGTACGCCTAGAAGAGCTTTTTATTATCAAAAGTGGAAAATAGTAGCGATAGGATAGAGGCACACAGCCAATCACACAGACAAAAGTTTCACCGTTCCGTCTCTCACACCACCCCGTGGCTCAATGGTTGCCCCTGGTGTGTTTTCTCAAGACGTTCAACTGCTCCGACAAAAGTCCTTTTTTCCCATTTGGAATAATAAGAAAGACAACAATCAGAAACAAAATCCCCACAGCTCTGCTCTGCGGTCAGGTGAATTGGGGCTGACAATGCTGAAAAGCTCTTGCATATCACGAGTGGCTTTCACCTGAGATCAGACCCTGTTCCTGTTTCCCATTGCTGTAGGGCAGGACCGACTCCTGCAGAGCCCACGGCAGAGCCGCCTGCTCCCTGAGGCACCCTCAGGCAGCACCAAGCAGAGCTCGTGAAAGGGACCTGCCAAAGCTCTTCCCGAATGGAGAGAGACAGTTTGGGGGGGTTTCTATGAGAAATGGCTTTGATGTTGCTTCGAGAAGTCTCTCCGAAGCTGTCCCTGTCTTTTCCCTCTAGGACAGTGCCCCACGCCCAGAGGCAGCAGATGTCCAACAGCAGCTCCATCAGCCAGTTCCTCCTCCTGGCGTTGGCAGACATGCGGGAGCTGCCGCTCTTGTACTCCTGGCTCTTCCTGGGCATCTAGCTGGCTGCTCTCCCGAGCAATGGCCTCATCATCAGCGCCGTAGGCCGTCACCGCTCCCACCCCTGGCCACAAGGACCGAGAGCTGGGACCCCTTAAAGGTGGTACCAGCCAGCACCACCACCACCGACGCCACCACCGGCAAAGCAGCTGGCACTGCTGCCCCTCTGCTGCCTCCTCCCACGGCCCTGCATGCTCTGATGGCCGGCCGCGGGACTCCTTGCGTCTCCTGCACCGGAATGTTGACCAGAGACCCACCGGCACATGGTGGTGCTGAGACGGGGACGTCGCTGCCACGGGGCAGCCGCGCTCCTCCTGCGGGCTGGGGCTGGCCGGTAGCCATGGAGCCTGCATGCGGCCGGGCGTCACCGTGGGGACATTGTGATGTCACTAGTGAGGTTGGCCCCGTCATGCGTCCGTGTCATAAAGGGCCTCGCCCCGACACTCCTATAAAAAGGGGGGTGGGGGGTGCAGAGCCAGGACCAGCCGGCAGGACAGGGTGGCCAGACCCACCATGGCCCGGTCCTGGCGCAGCGGGGCTCGCAGCAGGAGCCGGCGCCGCCGCCGCAGCCCGGGACCTTACAAGAGCCGCCCTCGCCGCCGGTATGGGAGGAGGCAACGACGGCCTGGGGCACGCAGCCGCCGGTACGGCAAGAGCCGCCGGCGGCAGGGGACACGCAGGCGCCACCGCTGAAACGATCCCAGCGCTGGGCGTCTGCGGAGCCAGTGTCCCCACGAGCCCCGGCCACCACCGCCTCCGCGCCGCCACACCAGTGCGGCCCTGGCTCCATGAATAAAGCTGGAATTATTGCACAACGGGTGTGTTTCTTCTTGCTGTCATGTCACATGGGTGGGTGTCCATGTCTGCTGGGGGTGTGTCCGCCATGGGTGCGCATGTCCAGGAGCAGCGCAGGTCTCCAGAGATGGAGATGCCTCAGCCTGCCTGCTGCTGTGCTGGGTCTGACCCCCGTCTCCACGTCCCAGCCCATCTCCACGTCCCAGCCCATCTCCATGCCTCCCGGGCACTGGTGCCCCCTCCCTGAGGGAGCAGTGGGGGGCCCTGTGGTATGCCCAGGGATTTTGGGCCGTGAAGGCACCCAAGGCTGTCCCTGAGCACGCGGGCAGGTGCAGCCTGTCAAAGATGAGTGAAATGTGCCTCCCTCAAAAGAGGGAAGCGGACATATGGTTTCGCGAGGCAAAATAATAATGCTTGGACAGAGTTTAATAGGTTTGACGGAATTTAACAAAGTCCAACAGTGGTTAACAAGGTTCTCGAAGTTTGATGGCAAGGTTCACCTTATTAATTACTGCATGGAAGAAACATACAAAAGGCAACTGAGTTAGAATCAAGGGAGAATGATTCTCAGAGAGACCGGAGCCGCAAAGAGGAAGGAGGACCCTCCCGTCTAGTCCCGAGGTTCAGAGTGGACCCCCTTGCTCTCAGAACTCCTAATGGAGCCCAGGTGCCCCTCGATCCAATCTTAGTCTCAGACATGCACAACGGTTTATGCCTCATGACATAATCTACACAATGTTTCTAAGAATATTGCTTAGCTCCATGGATTAGTAGTGGTCCTTGCGTATTAATTGAGCATGCTATCAATCACTTAGCGAGGGTCTGTCATGGGCAAGGCATCTCTCCGCCTTGGGTAAGGAAGGATCGCTTAGTCTCAGGTAAGGACTCTCTAACCTTGAGAGGCGTCCCTGCTCAAGGGGAGAGTCACCCGGCGTGCAGTCCAGCTGCAGTTGAGGGAGAGCTCAACTTGGGCCCATCCTGATGGTCCTCTTTATAGGGTGAAGTAGATGGCTGCTAGTCAATACCATAGACAGGATAGATGTCTTCCTTTTAGCTCTGGTCTCTTGTTCTGATCTTTGGTTATCTTGGCACTCTTGGCTTTCGAAAGCACCTTTCGCAAGAGTTTTTCAAGGCACCTTCACTCCCTTGTACGGGAGACAGGGGCTTTCCTTATCGCCAGTGCACGGCACAGACGTGAGGCCTGTGGCTCCTTAGTCAGCCTGAACCAAAGTACGGCTAGGGCTCACGTGCATCCGTCACACTGCGCCTCGGGACTACAGTCAACTTCCTTCATGTCCTAGGGTGGTGGTACGGTCACCTCTTGCCTCTGCGCTGTAAGCATTTGACATACCCTGTTGGCACGCTTACAGACCCATGGTAAGCAAAGAGCTTTTAGGGTCAACTATTACTCTTCATTCCCTAGTATTCGTAATACTAGGTAGCAACCACTGTGCTGGCTGGTGGTTGTGGGCTCAGCAGGGACAGGGCTTTGGGGAGAGGCCCAGGTGAGCCTCTGGTTACAATTAAGCTGGGAAACTCCGCAGTAGAATTTTTAGTAGATACTGGGGCAACATATTCTGTTTTGAACACCTGTAGGGGGAAATTGGGAACTAAAACTGCAAATGTAATTGGAGCGACCGGGAAACAGGAAGAAAGGCCATTCCTAAAACCCCTTAATCTGAAATTTAGAAGGAAGGTAATTACACATGAATTTCTATGTATGCCAGAATGTCCGATGCCCTTGTTGGGACGAGATCTGCTTTCTAAATTAAATGCACAAATAATTTTTGAAAAAGGGGACATTTATTTAAAAATACCTGAATCAAAGACAGGGGATATATTAATGATACAGGAAAAAGCAAAAATGCAAGAAATACCACAAGAAGTAGATGAGGCTGTGATTGATACCTACGGTCTGGAACACTGAAATACCTGGAAGATCAAAGGTAGCCCAGCCTGTAAAGGTTGAATTAAAGGAACATGCCAAACCAATAAGAATAAAACAATACCCAATAAAATCAGAAGCTAGACAAGGAATTAAGAAATTAATTGGTAAATTTTTGGAGTGTGGACTTTTGGAAGAATGTGAATCTGAATATAATGCTCCAATCTTACCGGTTAGGAAGCCTTCAGGGGAATACAGGTTAGTTCAGGATTTAAGGACAATAAATCAGATAGTAAAGAACATTCATCCTGTGGTTGCGAAGCCATATACCCTTTTAACAGCTTTAAGGGAAAGTCATCAGTGGTTTACAGTGCTTGATTTAAAAGATGCTTTCTTTTGTATACGTCCGGAAAAGGAAAGTAGAAAATTGTTTGCCTTTGAGTGGGAGAATCCACAAACAGAACGAAGAACGCAATTAACGTGGACCAGGCTACCACAAGGATTTAAGACTAGCCCGACCATCTTCGGCAATCAGCTGGCAAAAGAGCTCGAGATGTGGAAACAAAGCAATCCAGAGTTACCTGGTCACGTGCTTTTACAATACGTGGATGATATACTGATCGCCACCGAGGACAGAGCAACCTGCATAAAGGTAACGATAGACCTTTTAAACTTTCTGGGACTTAATGGGTACAAAGTATCCAGAAACAAAGCACAAGTAGCAAGTCAATTGTAATATATCTGGGCTTTGAAATTTCAAAAGGACAACGACAGTTGGGAACAAACCGAAAAGAAGCCATCTGTAGTACACCAGAACCGAAAAACGTTCATGAATTGAGGGCCTTTCTGGGAATGACTGGATGGTGCAGGCTATGGATCATGAACTATGCTCTAATAGCTAAGCCATTGTATGAGGCCCAGAAAGGGACGCCTCCCTTTGAGTGGGGCCCAGAACAATGAAGGGCCTTTAAAGATCTGAAACAGGCCCTGATGACTGCTCCTGCTTTGGGACTTCCGAATTTGACTAAAGATTTCCAGTTGTTTGTTCATGAAAGGCAGCATCTGGCACTGGGAGTGCTGACCCAACGGATGGGAAGCTGGAAGCGACCAGTGGGGTACTTTTCCAAGCAACTGGACACAGTAAGTACAGGATGGCCCACCTGCCTTCGGGCAGTCGCTGCTACGGTAATGCTCATACAGGAAGCCCGAAAGTTAACTCTGGGACGGACAATAGTGGTATATGTACCACATATGGTGGTGACTGTTTTGGAACAAAAAGGGGGGTCACTGGCTTTCTCCCAGCAGGATGATGAAGTATCAAGTAATATTGACGGAGCAAGATGATGTGATACTACAAACAACTAACCTAGTTAACCCTGCAGTTTTCCTGAATTCTGTACAGGAAGAAGGACAACTGAAACATAACTGTTTAATTACAGTCGAGCAGGTGTATTCCAGCCGACAAGACCTGAAAGACACACCATGGGAGGATCCTGACTGGGAACTGTACACAGATGGCAGCAGCTTTGTAGAGAATGAAGTTCGCTACGCTAGATATGCGATAACAACAGAGAGATCGGTCATAGAGGCTAATGCTTTGCCTAGCAATACCTCAGCGCAAAAGGCAGAGCCGATAGCCTTGACGAAGGCGTTAGAACTGAGCGAAGGAAAGAAAGTAAATATTTGCACTGATTCAAAATACGCTTTTTGGTGTAGTGCATGTCCATAGGACATTGTGGGAAGAAAGAGGACTATTAACCTCTCAAGGGGCAAACATCAAATACAAAGAGGAAATATTGAAATTGTTACAAGCAGTCCAGAGACCGACAAAGGTGGCAATCATGCACTGTAAAGCACATCAGTCAGGAAATATGAAAGAAGCTATAGGGAACAGATTAGCTGATACAGCAGCTAGAGGAATAGCAAAAAAGAATGCCCTGCAAGTGGCATTAATTCCCACAAAAAAACACTACACTACCAAAAGAGAAACCAAAATATTCGGAGGAAGATGAGAAATTAGGGAAGTTATTAGACGCAAAAAGGAATTTAGCAGGATGGTGGGTCACAGTTCAGGGACAGGTAGTAATCCCACCGCTTCTGATGAGAGAGATATTACAGGCAAAACATAAAGAGTGTCATTGGGGCCCAGAAGCATTAATCACCTTTTTAAAGAGATATGTGGTGTCTATAAGAATGTTAGAAATGACTAAAATAATTTCTGCCAAGCGTGAAATTTGTTTGCGAAACAATCCGGTGATAAAGAGAAAAGTTCCAATGGGAACCTTGAAATCGGGAGTGCAACCTGGAGACTATTGGCAAATTGATTTTTCAGAATTACCCAGACAAAAGGGGTATCGATACATTCTGGTGGGGGTTGATACTTTTACAGGATGGCCTGAAGCTTTTCCTTGTCGGACCAATCAAGCAAAAAAAGTCATTAAATGGTTGTTACAAGAAATAATTCCAGGATTTGGAGTACCTATTGAGATATCTTCTGATAGAGGCCCACATTTTGTTGCCGAAATAGTACAAAATATTAGTAAAGTTCTAGGAATTACTTGACATTTACATACCCCCTGGAGGCCTCAATCAAATGGAAAAATAGAAAGAATGAATCAGACATTAAAAAGGCAAATTAGCAAAATACGTCAGGAGACAAATTGGCTACTACGATCAGTGATTGGCTAAATTACAATGGCCTTTGCAATCTTCCCTATTGGCTTTAGAAACTAACCAGTGGCTGTTGTCAAATATATTACCAAAATGGGAAAAGGTGAATGTGGGAGACCATGAATTGATTATAGATGCACTCGGTGTGGTCCAAGATAACCTATCTTTGGCTCTCAGTTGCATCCAGGCACAACTGTGGGCACAACCAGTGGCTGCTTCAATCATAAGAGAAGGGGAAAAAGACACTCTTCCCACCAAGATTCGAAAAATAATTTGAGATAGTGCCATTAATTTAGAGAGAAACTGCAGTCCTGGTGGAATCTGATAAACTTTACCTACGATCCCATCACAAGTACAGCCACAACTTTTGTATTAACTATACACAATGCTTCAATATATTCGATTTACCCTGTTATTGCATTAGGATTGAATCACAACGGAACCATACTCTATCCATTTGAGCATAAAGTATAGGCCCAAAAGGTGGGACAGAAGTGGCAAACTGTGGATTTGGAATCTTGTGTTGTACGAGAACAACAAGGGTTCATCTGTGAAGGTAATACAATCAGAGGTCAGGATATCTGTTTAGATACTGAACAAAATGTTTGTCATTTTGCGACTCACCCTGACGAAAACCCTGAAACAGTGATTATAGATATTGGTAAGGGATGTGTATGTTTGAGAACAGCTTGCGATTTTATATCCGTAAAGGATGTTACAGATACTAGAAACCACTCAAATTTTTCTGTTTATAATTTCACTGAAATCGCGAGATGTGATTTTGCTTATTTGGCTCCAGTCACATCTCACCAGCTCTTGCAATCTAATTATACCGTAATTCAGGAACTGTTGCCTACACCCATTGGAATGAATCTCACTTCAGTGAAACAATTGCTACAACACCAAGATTTAATCAAAATTTTGAAAAAGGTCAAGGAAAACGGGCAAAGAACTTTAATAACTGTACACCACAATGTGAAAGAGAAGAGTAATATAAAAACTCATCTACACAATGTATGTAGGTGAGCAGGCACTTCTTTATTGCAGCGCTGGACGCACAGGGGATCGCTCCACCTAGTGTGCGTGCTTAGTTTCTCCGCTCCCCAAGTTATATACAATCAAAATATACATATTCATCATATTTTCCAAGAAACAATTAACATATTCATACAATTTCTGAGAACTCATTAATATATGTAAATGCTCGTGACGCTTGCGCCTTCAGGTACACAGGTGGTCGTCTAAGGTCCTCTGGTGGTCGTCCATAGTCTTCCTCATGGTGTCCTTCAGCTGAACCCAATCTTTGCGAGTGCTCAGGTTGGTTGCAAAATCCCATTCTTGGAATCTTCTTAAGTTTTCCTCGGTTTACTGACCAGGCCTACAACTTACCATTCTCTTGACAAGCAAATTCTACCTATTCACAATGCTACATTGTTCATAGCTAGTTTATGATGAAATCAGAGATAGATTTTACCTAGCTACCCTTCTAGAAAATATATATCTAATTCAGTCTTTTTATTAATCACTTTCTAGCTTATACTCTTCTGTCAATTTCCATGCCTAGGAACAATCAATGGTTATTTCTATTAATATCTATGGATTGGCATTCTTGATATTCATGTCAAGATGGGAAGGGTAAGGGGATTTTCAAGCAGCATCACTGGTGCATATCAGGTCACACTGTCACAGGACTCAAACGAAACTTTTCTATTCAATTCTTCATCGTTCCATCTCGTTACTGTTAGTTCCTCAGTATGGAACGGCGACTCCCTGGTGAGGTTCCTATGGTTATTGTTTCTAACTTAACAATCCTAACTTATTTATTTATTAATTAAATTTAACCTATTCTATATAGACAAAATCATGTTTTGATTAAAAAAATGAGAATATTTACAACAAAGGGTGGTGAGGAGGGGGAAGGCCCGGCTGCCATCCAGCATCTCCCGCCTGAGGTGGTGAGTTGAGTAGGGGGGGATGGCAGGGCTGGGGTCCCCCCCTCAAAGCAGGGGGGTCCCAGGGTTGATGCTCTCCCCACCTCTCTCCCCACAGCTGCTGCTCATCATCTCCTGCCTGACGCTGCCCCCCCCCCCCCCCCCCCCGCACTGAGACTGGGCCAGACCTGCCGCTGCCTCCACGAGTTGTGCGACAGCGAGGCCGCCCGGCGCCACCTCTGCACCCCTCTCCTCCCAGCCGCCGCCAGTGCCCGGCCCTGCAGGAGGGCCGCCACCCTCACCTGTGAGTCCCTGTCATTGCCAAGGGATGGGGGGGTGGCACTTTGTCCCAAGTCTCATTTTCTGAGTCCAAACTTTGATTGTACGGTTGAAAGCCGCATTTGTATGGTTCCAAACCCCTCCTTTTTAGGGTACGAACTCTCATTTATAAGTTCCAACCCCCCGTTTTAAGGTTCAGAGACTTAAACAATTCCGTATTTCTACAATTCTATGATTTTAAGGGCACAGAGTTTCATTTTTAAGACCCAAAGTCTGATTGTGAAGGTCCAAAGCCTCAGTTTTAGGGTCCAAAGGCTCATCTGTAGCTTTCCAAGCCTCCTTTTCAGGGACCAAAGCCTCATTTTCAGGATTCGGGCCACAATTTGGAGAGCCCAAAGCCTATTTTGAGCCTCCCACGACCCATTTCTAGTAAGCAAAGACTTAAGTTTTTGCACCGACGCATCGTTTGAGGGCACAAAACCTAATTTCTGGGTTCCAAGTCTCAATCTCTTTTCCAAAGCCCAGTTTTTAGGAGCAAAACCCCATTCTGAAGGCCCAAAGCCACATTTTGAGAGTCCACACTCTCATTTATTAGGTTTTTTCAGCACCTGAGCTGCCTGCACATGACCTTTGCCTACCTGCAATCATGGCCTCCAATTATCTGCTCTAAGGAGTGCCTGGGGGCAGCCTTTGTCAGTAATGGCCCTCAGTGGGGCTCGTTAATGCTTCAGGATACTTTGGGTTTAGCTTCTGACTTGGACTTGCGGAAAGGCTTGTGCAATCTCCTCTCAGTAGCTGAGGTTCAAGGGCTCAGCCCCAAATGCCCCCTGGGGCTCGTTACAATGCAGAAAGCCCTGAAGACCCATATCCCCTTCACAATTTTCTTCAAGTCTTCACGACTTGTACAGATAATTGGAGAGGTTTCATAGTGTAGTTCAGGAGGAAGATTTCAAAGAGCACCTATTAAAAATGGATTTTTCTTAATTTTCAAGGGTACCTTTTACGACTTTTGAGTTTAAAGAAGAGGTGATAGATAGCAGCATTCTCCAATAGCTATTGATCCACGGTGTCTCCTCCAGGAGATCTGGACAGGCAGGAGAAACAGTTCCTTGAGGTCTGGCACACTGTGTAGACAACCATGCTCCTCACTTGCCCAACCCTGCCATTTCTCTCATTGGCCACCTGGGAATTCCATCCCTTTTCCTTACATCAGACTCCTCCAGTGAGGTCTGCAGCTGGAAGTTACAGCTCCTTTGTAGCAGCTCCCACCTGCTTTGCTTAGAGAAGTGGCTGTAAAGAGGCACAGAAGGGATTTTCCTAACGGCAAGCAAGCAAAAGAAATGATACAAATTAATAACTGTGTAAAAATGCCTCAGATTTTCAGGCAGAGCTCTGCTGTCTGATGATAAGCGTCCTGGGAGACGCAGGTGGAGCCTGGGCAGAGGGTCCCAGGGCACCTACACTACCACCAGGGCTCTGTGTCCCTGCACCTGCATCCTGCACCCTGGCGCTGGAGATGCCTTTTCTTTTAAAACCAAAACATCACATACTTTCCTTCCAAAGACCAGTATAGAAAAGCAAAGCAAAACAAGGAGGATAAGAACACCAAGAGTTTTAGACGTTGAGAAGTGAAGTTGAACATTTCCTTCCCTTTACATTGTTTCCTTCATTTCTTCGTTGCTTCATTGTGGTTTTTTGACATTTTCTGAACCATTCTGTCATAATCAGGCCTCTAAGAATAAAAACAATGTTTGTGTCTCACATGGAGTCCAGCGCCCTAAAACACTCCCTGCCCAGGACTGTGCTTCCCACTGCTCACCCTTTCACGCAGCCAGTCACACTCGGAGGTGTTGAGCTCCCTGCACTGGTACAGAGAAGGGCGACCGTCGCCAGTGAAACGCTCTGTTTCTGCATGGACAACATATTGGTGTTGCCAGTACTTCTGGAAGGAGTCCCTCGATCAGCCAGACACACTCCCTTCACATTCGGTCCGGGGTCCCTGAGTTCTCACTCCATTTTAGGTGGAGAAAGGGAAAAGACTGTCCGTACCCACTGTCCTGATCCAATGTCGAAGGAGGTTTCAATAGGTTCCCGAGAACGAGATTAAGACACAAACGAGGTCAAATGCCGTACGCCTAGAAGAGCTTTTTATTATCAAAAGTGGAAAATAGTAGCGATAGGATAGAGGCACACAGCCAATCACACAGACAAAAGTTTCACCGTTCCGTCTCTCACACCACCCCGTGGCTCAACGGTTGCCCCTGGTGTGTTTTCTCAAGACGTTCAACTGCTCCGACAAAAGTCCTTTTTTCCCATTTGGAATAATAAGAAAGACAACAATCAGAAACAAAATCCCCACAGCTCTGCTCTGCGGTCAGGTGAATTGGGGCTGACAATGCTGAAAAGCTCTTGCATATCACGAGTGGCTTTCACCTGAGATCAGACCCTGTTCCTGTTTCCCATTGCTGTAGGGCAGGACTGACTCCTGCAGAGCCCACGGCAGAGCCGCCTGCTCCCTGAGGCACCCTCAGGCAGCACCAAGCAGAGCTCGTGAAAGGGACCTGCCAAAGCTCTTCCCGAATGGAGAGAGACAGTTTGGGGGGGTTTCTATGAGAAATGGCTTTGATGTTGCTTCGAGAAGTCTCTCCGAAGCTGTCCCTGTCTTTTCCCTCTAGGACAGTGCCCCACGCCCAGAGGCAGCAGATGTCCAACAGCAGCTCCATCAGCCAGTTCCTCCTCCTGGCGTTGGCAGACATGCGGGAGCTGCAGCTCTTGTACTCCTGGCTCTTCCTGGGCATCTAGCTGGCTGCTCTCCCGAGCAATGGCCTCATCATCAGCGCCGTAGGCCGTCACCGCTCCCACCCCTGGCCACAAGGACCGAGAGCTGGGACCCCTTAAAGGTGGTACCAGCCAGCACCACCACCACCGACGCCACCACCGGCAAAGCAGCTGGCACTGCTGCCCCTCTGCTGCCTCCTCCCACGGCCCTGCATGCTCTGATGGCCGGCCGCGGGACTCCTTGCGTCTCCTGCACCGGAATGTTGACCAGAGACCCACCGGCACATGGTGGTGCTGAGACGGGGACGTCGCTGCCACGGGGCAGCCGCGCTCCTCCTGCGGGCTGGGGCTGGCCGGTAGCCATGGAGCCTGCATGCGGCCGGGGCGTCACCGTGGGGACATTGTGATGTCACTAGTGAGGTTGGCCCCGTCATGCGTCCGTGTCATAAAGGGCCTCGCCCCGACACTCCTATAAAAAGGGGGGTGGGGGTGCAGAGCCAGGACCAGCCGGCAGGACAGGGTGGCCAGACCCACCATGGCCCGGTCCTGGCGCAGCGGGGCTCGCAGCAGGAGCCGGCGCCGCCGCCGCAGCCCGGGACCTTACAAGAGCCGCCCTCGCCGCCGGTATGGGAGGAGGCAACGACGGCCTGGGGCACGCAGCCGCCGGTACGGCAAGAGCCGCCGGCGGCAGGGGACACGCAGGCGCCACCGCTGAAACGATCCCAGCGCTGGGCGTCTGCGGAGCCAGTGTCCCCACGAGCCCCGGCCACCACCGCCTCCGCGCCGCCACACCAGTGCGGCCCTGGCTCCATGAATAAAGCTGGAATTATTGCACAACGGGTGTGTTTCTTCTTGCTGTCATGTCACATGGGTGGGTGTCCATGTCTGCTGGGGGTGTGTCCGCCATGGGTGCGCATGTCCAGGAGCAGCGCAGGTCTCCAGAGATGGAGATGCCTCAGCCTGCCTGCTGCTGTGCTGGGTCTGACCCCCGTCTCCACGTCCCAGCCCATCTCCACGTCCCAGCCCATCTCCATGCCTCCCGGGCACTGGTGCCCCCTCCCTGAGGGAGCAGTGGGGGGCCCTGTGGTATGCCCAGGGATTTTGGGCCGTGAAGGCACCCAAGGCTGTCCCTGAGCACGCGGGCAGGTGCAGCCTGTCAAAGATGAGTGAAATGTGCCTCCCTCAAAAGAGGGAAGCGGACATATGGTTTCGCGAGGCAAAATAATAATGCTTGGACAGAGTTTAATAGGTTTGACGGAATTTAACAAAGTCCAACAGTGGTTAACAAGGTTCTCGAAGTTTGATGGCAAGGTTCACCTTATTAATTACTGCATGGAAGAAACATACAAAAGGCAACTGAGTTAGAATCAAGGGAGAATGATTCTCAGAGAGACCGGAGCCGCAAAGAGGAAGGAGGACCCTCCCGTCTAGTCCCGAGGTTCAGAGTGGACCCCCTTGCTCTCAGAACTCCTAATGGAGCCCAGGTGCCCCTCGATCCAATCTTAGTCTCAGACATGCACAACGGTTTATGCCTCATGACATAATCTACACAATGTTTCTAAGAATATTGCTTAGCTCCATGGATTAGTAGTGGTCCTTGCGTATTAATTGAGCATGCTATCAATCACTTAGCGAGGGTCTGTCATGGGCAAGGCATCTCTCCGCCTTGGGTAAGGAAGGATCGCTTAGTCTCAGGTAAGGACTCTCTAACCTTGAGAGGCGTCCCTGCTCAAGGGGAGAGTCACCCGGCGTGCAGTCCAGCTGCAGTTGAGGGAGAGCTCAACTTGGGCCCATCCTGATGGTCCTCTTTATAGGGTGAAGTAGATGGCTGCTAGTCAATACCATAGACAGGATAGATGTCTTCCTTTTAGCTCTGGTCTCTTGTTCTGATCTTTGGTTATCTTGGCACTCTTGGCTTTCGAAAGCACCTTTCGCAAGAGTTTTTCAAGGCACCTTCACTCCCTTGTACGGGAGACAGGGGCTTTCCTTATCGCCAGTGCACGGCACAGACGTGAGGCCTGTGGCTCCTTAGTCAGCCTGAACCAAAGTACGGCTAGGGCTCACGTGCATCCGTCACACTGCGCCTCGGGACTACAGTCAACTTCCTTCATGTCCTAGGGTGGTGGTACGGTCACCTCTTGCCTCTGCGCTGTAAGCATTTGACATACCCTGTTGGCACGCTTACAGACCCATGGTAAGCAAAGAGCTTTTAGGGTCAACTATTACTCTTCATTCCCTAGTATTCGTAATACTAGGTAGCAACCACTGTGCTGGCTGGTGGTTGTGGGCTCAGCAGGGACAGGGCTTTGGGGAGAGGCCCAGGTGAGCCTCTGGTTACAATTAAGCTGGGAAACTCCGCAGTAGAATTTTTAGTAGATACTGGGGCAACATATTCTGTTTTGAACACCTGTAGGGGGAAATTGGGAACTAAAACTGCAAATGTAATTGGAGCGACCGGGAAACAGGAAGAAAGGCCATTCCTAAAACCCCTTAATCTGAAATTTGGAAGGAAGGTAATTACACATGAATTTCTATGTATGCCAGAATGTCCGATGCCCTTGTTGGGACGAGATCTGCTTTCTAAATTAAATGCACAAATAATTTTTGAAAAAGGGGACATTTATTTAAAAATACCTGAATCAAAGACAGGGGATATATTAATGATACAGGAAAAAGCAAAAATGCAAGAAATACCACAAGAAGTAGATGAGGCTGTGATTGATACCTACGGTCTGGAACACTGAAATACCTGGAAGATCAAAGGTAGCCCAGCCTGTAAAGGTTGAATTAAAGGAACATGCCAAACCAATAAGAATAAAACAATACCCAATAAAATCAGAAGCTAGACAAGGAATTAAGAAATTAATTGGTAAATTTTTGGAGTGTGGACTTTTGGAAGAATGTGAATCTGAATATAATGCTCCAATCTTACCGGTTAGGAAGCCTTCAGGGGAATACAGGTTAGTTCAGGATTTAAGGACAATAAATCAGATAGTAAAGAACATTCATCCTGTGGTTGCGAAGCCATATACCCTTTTAACAGCTTTAAGGGAAAGTCATCAGTGGTTTACAGTGCTTGATTTAAAAGATGCTTTCTTTTGTATACGTCCGGAAAAGGAAAGTAGAAAATTGTTTGCCTTTGAGTGGGAGAATCCACAAACAGAACGAAGAACGCAATTAACGTGGACCAGGCTACCACAAGGATTTAAGACTAGCCCGACCATCTTCGGCAATCAGCTGGCAAAAGAGCTCGAGATGTGGAAACAAAGCAATCCAGAGTTACCTGGTCACGTGCTTTTACAATACGTGGATGATATACTGATCGCCACCGAGGACAGAGCAACCTGCATAAAGGTAACGATAGACCTTTTAAACTTTCTGGGACTTAATGGGTACAAAGTATCCAGAAACAAAGCACAAGTAGCAAGTCAATTGTAATATATCTGGGCTTTGAAATTTCAAAAGGACAACGACAGTTGGGAACAAACCGAAAAGAAGCCATCTGTAGTACACCAGAACCGAAAAACGTTCATGAATTGAGGGCCTTTCTGGGAATGACTGGATGGTGCAGGCTATGGATCATGAACTATGCTCTAATAGCTAAGCCATTGTATGAGGCCCAGAAAGGGACGCCTCCCTTTGAGTGGGGCCCAGAACAATGAAGGGCCTTTAAAGATCTGAAACAGGCCCTGATGACTGCTCCTGCTTTGGGACTTCCGAATTTGACTAAAGATTTCCAGTTGTTTGTTCATGAAAGGCAGCATCTGGCACTGGGAGTGCTGACCCAACGGATGGGAAGCTGGAAGCGACCAGTGGGGTACTTTTCCAAGCAACTGGACACAGTAAGTACAGGATGGCCCACCTGCCTTCGGGCAGTCGCTGCTACGGTAATGCTCATACAGGAAGCCCGAAAGTTAACTCTGGGACGGACAATAGTGGTATATGTACCACATATGGTGGTGACTGTTTTGGAACAAAAAGGGGGGTCACTGGCTTTCTCCCAGCAGGATGATGAAGTATCAAGTAATATTGACGGAGCAAGATGATGTGATACTACAAACAACTAACCTAGTTAACCCTGCAGTTTTCCTGAATTCTGTACAGGAAGAAGGACAACTGAAACATAACTGTTTAATTACAGTCGAGCAGGTGTATTCCAGCCGACAAGACCTGAAAGACACACCATGGGAGGATCCTGACTGGGAACTGTACACAGATGGCAGCAGCTTTGTAGAGAATGAAGTTCGCTACGCTAGATATGCGATAACAACAGAGAGATCGGTCATAGAGGCTAATGCTTTGCCTAGCAATACCTCAGCGCAAAAGGCAGAGCCGATAGCCTTGACGAAGGCGTTAGAACTGAGCGAAGGAAAGAAAGTAAATATTTGCACTGATTCAAAATATGCTTTTTGGTGTAGTGCATGTCCATAGGACATTGTGGGAAGAAAGAGGACTATTAACCTCTCAAGGGGCAAACATCAAATACAAAGAGGAAATATTGAAATTGTTACAAGCAGTCCAGAGACCGACAAAGGTGGCAATCATGCACTGTAAAGCACATCAGTCAGGAAATATGAAAGAAGCTATAGGGAACAGATTAGCTGATACAGCAGCTAGAGGAATAGCAAAAAAGAATGCCCTGCAAGTGGCATTAATTCCCACAAAAAAAACACTACACTACCAAAAGAGAAACCAAATATTCGGAGGAAGATGAGAAATTAGGGAAGTTATTAGACGCAAAAAGGAGTTTAGCAGGATGGTGGGTCACAGTTCAGGGACAGGTAGTAATCCCACCGCTTCTGATGAGAGAGATATTACAGGCAAAACATAAAGAGTGTCATTGGGGCCCAGAAGCATTAATCACCTTTTTAAAGAGATATGTGGTGTCTATAAGAATGTTAGAAATGACTAAAATAATTTCTGCCAAGCGTGAAATTTGTTTGCGAAACAATCCGGTGATAAAGAGAAAAGTTCCAATGGGAACCTTGAAATCGGGAGTGCAACCTGGAGACTATTGGCAAATCGATTTTCAGAATTACCCAGACAAAAGGGGTATCGATACATTCTGGTGGGGGTTGATACTTTTACAGGATGGCCTGAAGCTTTTCCTTGTCGGGACCAATCAAGCAAAAAAAGTCATTAAATGGTTGTTACAAGAAATAATTCCAGGATTTGGAGTAACCTATTGAGATATCTTCTGATAGAGGCCCACATTTTGTTGCCGAAATAGTACAAAATATTAGTAAGTTCTAGGAATTAACTTGACATTTACATACCCCTGAGGCCTCAATCAAATGGAAAAATAGAAAGAATGAATCAGACATTAAAAAGGCAAATTAGCAAAATACGTCAGGAGACAAATTGGCTACTACGATCAGTGATTGGCTAAATTACAATGGCCTTTGCAATCTTCCCTATTGGCTTTAGAAACTAACCAGTGGCTGTTGTCAATATATTACCAAAATGGGAAAAGGTGAATGTGGGAGACCATGAATTGATTATAGATGCACTCGGTGTGGTCCAAGATAACCTATCTTTGGCTCTCAGTTGCATCCAGGCACAACTGTGGGCACAACCAGTGGCTGCTTCAATCATAAGAGAAGGGGAAAAAGACACTCTTCCCACCAAGATTCGAAAAATAATTTGAGATAGTGCCATTAATTTAGAGAGAAACTGCAGTCCTGGTGGAATCTGATAACTTTACCTACGATCCCATCACAAGTACAGCCACAACTTTTGTATTAACTATACACAATGCTTCAAATAATTCGATTTACCCTGTTATTGCATTAGGATTGAATCACAACGGAACCATACTCTATCCATTTGAGCATAAAGTATAGGCCCAAAAGGTGGGACAGAAGTGGCAAACTGTGGATTTGGAATCTTGTGTTGTACGAGAACAACAAGGGTTCATCTGTGAAGGTAATACAATCAGAGGTCAGGATATCTGTTTAGATACTGAACAAATGTTTGTCATTTTGCGACTCACCCTGACGAAAACCCTGAAACAGTGATTATAGATATTGGTAAGGGATGTGTATGTTTGAGAACAGCTTGCGATTTTATATCCGTAAAGGATGTTACAGATACTAGAAACCACTCAAATTTTTCTGTTTATAATTTCACTGAAATCGCGAGATGTGATTTTGCTTATTTGGCTCCAGTCACATCTCACCAGCTCTTGCAATCTAATTATACCGTAATTCAGGAACTGTTGCCTACACCCATTGGAATGAATCTCACTTCAGTGAAACAATTGCTACAACACCAAGATTTAATCAAAATTTTGAAAAAGGTCAAGGAAAACGGGCAAAGAACTTTAATAACTGTACACCACAATGTGAAAGAGAAGAGTAATATAAAAACTCATCTACACAATGTATGTAGGTGAGCAGGCACTTCTTTATTGCAGCGCTGGACGCACAGGGGATCGCTCCACCTAGTGTGCGTGCTTAGTTTCTCCGCTCCCCAAGTTATATACAATCAAAATATACATATTCATCATATTTTCCAAGAAACAATTAACATATTCATACAATTTCTGAGAACTCATTAATATATGTAAATGCTCGTGACGCTTGCGCCTTCAGGTACACAGGTGGTCGTCTAAGGTCCTCTGGTGGTCGTCCATAGTCTTCCTCATGGTGTCCTTCAGCTGAACCCAATCTTTGCGAGTGCTCAGGTTGGTTGCAAAATCCCATTCTTGGAATCTTCTTAAGTTTTCCTCGGTTTACTGACCAGGCCTACAACTTACCATTCTCTTGACAAGCAAATTCTACCTATTCACAATGCTACATTGTTCATAGCTAGTTTATGATGAAATCAGAGATAGATTTTACCTAGCTACCCTTCTAGAAAATATATATCTAATTCAGTCTTTTTATTAATCACTTTCTAGCTTATACTCTTCTGTCAATTTCCATGCCTAGGAACAATCAATGGTTATTTCTATTAATATCTATGGATTGGCATTCTTGATATTCATGTCAAGATGGGAAGGGTAAGGGGATTTTCAAGCAGCATCACTGGTGCATATCAGGTCACACTGTCACAGGACTCAAACGAAACTTTTCTATTCAATTCTTCATCGTTCATCTCGTTACTGTTAGTATCCTCAGTGTGGAACGGCGACTCCCTGGTGAGGTTCCTATGGTTATTGTTTCTAACTTAACAATCCTAACTTATTTATTTATTAATTAAATTTAACCTATTCTATATAGACAAAATCATGTTTTGATTAAAAAAATGAGAATATTTACAACAAAGGGTGGTGAGGAGGGGGAAGGCCCGGCTGCCATCCAGCATCTCCCGCCTGAGGTGGTGAGTTGAGTAGGGGGGGATGGCAGGGCTGGGGTCCCCCCTCAAAGCAGGGGGGTCCCAGGGTTGATGCTCTCCCCACCTCTCTCCCCACAGCTGCTGCTCATCATCTCCTGCCTGACGCTGCCCCCCCCCCCCCCGCACTGAGACTGGGCCAGACCTGCCGCTGCCTCCACGAGTTGTGCGACAGCGAGGCCGCCCGGCGCCACCTCTGCACCCCTCTCCTCCCAGCCGCCGCCAGTGCCCGGCCCTGCAGGAGGGCCGCCACCCTCACTGTGAGTCCCTGTCCATTGCCAAGGGATGGGGGGGTGGCACTTTGTCCCAAGTCTCATTTTCTGAGTCCAAACTTTGATTGTACGGTTGAAAGCCGCATTTGTATGGTTCCAAACCCCCTCCTTTTAGGGTAGAACTCTCATTTATAAGTTCCAACCCCCCGTTTTAAGGTCAGAGACTTAAACAATTCCGTATTTCTACAATTCTATGATTTTTAAGGGCACAGAGTTTCATTTTAAGACCCAAAGTCTGATTGTGAAGGTCCAAAGCCTCAGTTTTAGGGTCCAAAGGCATCATCTGTAGCTTTCCAAGCCTCCTTTTCAGGGACCAAAGCCTCATTTTCAGGATTCGGGCCACAATTTGAGAGCCCAATGCCTATTTTGAGCCTCCCACGACCCCATTTCTAGTAAGCAAAGACTAAGTTTTTGCACCGAGCATCGTTTGAGGGCACAAAACCTAATTTCTGGGTTCCATGTCTCAATCTCTTTTCCAAAGCCCAGTTTTTAGGAGCAAAACCCCATTCTGAAGGCCCAAAGCCACATTTTGAGAGTCCACACTCTCATTTATTAGGTTTTTTCAGCACCTGAGCTGCCTGCACATGACCTTTGCCTACCTGCAATCATGGCCTCCAATTATCTGCTCTAAGGAGTGCCTGGGGGCAGCCCTTTGTCAGTAATGGCCCTCAGTGGGGCTCGTTAATGCTTCAGGATACTTTGGGTTTAGCTTCTGACTTGGACTTGCGGAAAGGCTTGTGCAATCTCCTCTCAGTAGCTGAGGTTCAAGGGCTCAGCCCCAAATGCCCCCTGGGGCTCGTTACAATGCAGAAAGCCCTGAAGACCCATATCCCCTTCACAATTTTCTTCAAGTCTTCACGACTTGTACAGATAATTGGAGAGGTTTCATAGTGTAGTTCAGGAGGAAGATTTCAAGAGCACCTATTAAAAATGGATTTTTTCTTAATTTTCAAGGTACCTTTTACGACTTTTGAGTTAAAGAAGAGGTGATAGATAGCAGCATTCTCCAATAGCTATTGATCCACGGTGTCTCCTCCAGGAGATCTGGACAGGCAGGAGAAACAGTTCCTTGAGGTCTGGCACACTGTGTAGACAACCATGCTCCTCACTTGGCCCAACCCTGCCATTTCTCTCATTGGCCACCTGGGAATTCCATCCCTTTTCCTTACATCAGACTCCTCCAGTGAGGTCTGCCAGCTGGAAGTTACAGCTCCTTTGTAGCAGCTCCCACCTGCTTTGCTTAGAGAAGTGGCTGTAAAGAGGCACAGAAGGGATTTTCCTAACGGCAAGCAAGCAAAAGAAATGATACAAAATTAATAACTGTGTAAAAATGCCTCAGATTTTCAGGCAGAGCTCTGCTGTCTGATGATAAGCGTCCTGGGAGACGCAGGTGGAGCCTGGGCAGAGGGTCCCAGGGCACCTACACTACCACCAGGGCTCTGGTGTCCCTGCACTGCATCCTGCACCCTGGCGCTGGAGATGCCTTTTCTTTTAAAACCAAAACATCACATACTTTCCTTCCAAAGACCAGTATAGAAAAGCAAAGCAAAACAAGGAGGATAAGAACACCAAGAGTTTTAGACGTTGAGAAGTGAAGTTGAACATTTCCTTCCCTTTACATTGTTTCCTTCATTTCTTCGTTGCTTCATTGTGGTTTTTTGACATTTTCTGAACCATTCTGTCATAATCAGGCCTCTAAGAATAAAAACAATGTTTGTGTCTCACATGGAGTCCAGCGCCCTAAAACACTCCCTGCCCAGGACTGTGCTTCCCACTGCTCACCCTTTCACGCAGCCAGTCACACTCGGAGGTGTTGAGCTCCCTGCACTGGTACAGAGAAGGGCGACCGTCGCCAGTGAAACGCTCTGTTTCTGCATGGACAACATATTGGTGTTGCCAGTACTTCTGGAAGGAGTCCCTCGATCAGCCAGACACACTCCCTTCACATTCGGTCCGGGGTCCCTGAGTTTCTCACTCCATTTTAGGTGGAGAAAGGGAAAAGACTGTCCGTACCCACTGTCCCGATCCAATGTCGAAGGAGGTTTCAATAGGTTCCCGAGGAACGAGATTAAGAAACAAACGAGGTCAAATGCCGTACGCCTAGAAGAGCTTTTTATTATCAAAAGTGGAAAATAGTAGCGATAGGATAGAGGCACACAGCCAATCACACAGACAAAAGTTTCACCGTTCCGTCTCTCACACCACCCCGTGGCTCAACGGTTGCCCCTGGTGTGTTTTCTCAAGACGTTCAACTGCTCCGACAAAAGTCCTTTTTTCCCATTTGGAATAATAAGAAAGACAACAATCAGAAACAAAATCCCCACAGCTCTGCTCTGCGGTCAGGTGAATTGGGCTGAAAATGCTGAAAAGCTCTTGCATATCACGAGTGGCTTTCACCTGAGATCAGACCCTGTTCCTGTTTCCCATTGCTGTAGGGCAGGACCGACTCCTGCAGAGCCCACGGCAGAGCCGCCTGCTCCCTGAGGCACCCTCAGGCAGCACCAAGCAGAGCTCGTGAAAGGGACCTGCCAAAGCTCTTCCCGAATGGAGAGAGACAGTTTGGGGGGGGTTTCTATGAGAAATGGCTTTGATGTTGCTTCGAGAAGTCTCTCCGAAGCTGTCCCTGTCTTTTCCCTCTAGGACAGTGCCCCACGCCCAGAGGGCAGCAGATGTCCAACAGCAGCTCCATCAGCCAGTTCCTCCTCCTGGCGTTGGCAGACATGCGGGAGCTGCAGCTCTTGTACTCCTGGCTCTTCCTGGGCATCTAGCTGGCTGCTCTCCCGAGCAATGGCCTCATCATCAGCGCCGTAGGCCGTCACCGCTCCCACCCCTGGCCACAAGGACCGAGAGCTGGGACCCCTTAAAGGTGGTACCAGCCAGCACCACCACCACCGACGCCACCACCGGCAAAGCAGCTGGCACTGCTGCCCCTCTGCTGCCTCCTCCCACGGCCCTGCATGCTCTGATGGCCGGCCGCGGGAACTCCTTGCGTCTCCTGCACCGGAATGTTGACCAGAGACCCACCGGCACATGGTGGTGCTGAGACGGGGACGTCGCTGCCACGGGGCAGCCGCGCTCCTCCTGCGGGCTGGGGCTGGCCGGTAGCCATGGAGCCTGCATGCGGCCGGGCGTCACCGTGGGGGACATTGTGATGTCACTAGTGAGGTTGGCCCCGTCATGCGTCCGTGTCATAAAGGGCCTCGCCCCGACACTCCTATAAAAAGGGGGGTGGGGGGTGCAGAGCCAGGACCAGCCGGCAGGACAGGGTGGCCAGACCCACCATGGCCCGGTCCTGGCGCAGCGGGGCTCGCAGCAGGAGCCGGCGCCGCCGCCGCAGCCCGGGACCCTTACAAGAGCCGCCCTCGCCGCCGGTATGGGAGGAGGCAACGACGGCCTGGGGCACGCAGCCGCCGGTACGGCAAGAGCCGCCGGCGGCAGGGGACACGCAGGCGCCACCGCTGAAACGATCCCAGCGCTGGGCGTCTGCGGAGCCAGTGTCCCCACGAGCCCCGGCCACCACCGCCTCCGCGCCGCCCACACCAGTGCGGCCCTGGCTCCATGAATAAAGGCTGGAATTATAGCACAACGGGGTGTGTTTCTTCTTGCTGTCATGTCACATGGGTGGGTGTCCATGTCTGCTGGGGGTGTGTCCGCCATGGGTGCGCATGTCCAGGAGCAGCGCAGGTCTCCAGAGATGGAGATGCCTCAGCCTGCCTGCTGCTGTGCTGGGTCTGACCCCCGTCTCCACGTCCCAGCCCATCTCCACGTCCCCAGCCCATCTCCATGCCTCCCGGGCACTGGTGCCCCTCCCTGAGGGAGCAGTGGGGGGCCCTGTGGTATGCCCAGGGATTTTGGGCCGTGAAGGCACCCCAGGCTGTCCCTGAGCACGCGGGCAGGTGCAGGCCTGTCAAAGATGAGTGAAATGTGCCTCCCTCAAAAGAGGGAAGCGGACATATGGTTTAGCGAGGCAAAATAATAATGCTTGGACAGAGTTTAATAGGTTTGACGGAATTTAACAAAGTCCAACAGTGGTTAACAAGGTCTCGAAGTTTGATGGCAAGGTTCACCTTATTAATTACTGCATGGAAGAAACATACAAAAGGCAACTGAGTTAGAATCAAGGGAGAATGATTCTCAGAGAGACCGGAGCCGCAAATGAGGAAGGAGGACCCTCCCGTCTAGTCCCGAGGTTCAGAGTGGACCCCCTTGCTCTCAGAACTCTAATGGAGCCCAGGTGCCCCTCGATCCAATCTTAGTCTCAGACATGCACAACGGTTTATGCCTCATGACATAATCTACACAATGTTTCTAAGAATATTGCTTAGCTCCATGGATTAGTAGTGGTCCTTGCGTATTAATTGAGCATGCTATCAATCACTTAGCGAGGGTCTGTCATGGCAAGGCATCTCTCCGCCTTGGGTAAGGAAGGATCGCTTAGTCTCAGGTAAGGACTCTCTAACCTTGAGAGGCGTCCCTGCTCAAGGGGAGAGTCACCCGGCGTGCAGTCCAGCTGCAGTTGAGGAGAGCTCAACTTGGGCCATCCTGATGGTCCTCTTTATAGGGTGAAGTAGATGGCTGCTTAGTCAATACCATAGACAGGATAGATGTCTTCCTTTTAGCTCTGGTCTCTTGTTCTGATCTTTGGTTATCTTGGCACTCTTGGCTTTCGAAAGCACCTTTCGCAAGAGTTTTTCAAGGCACCTTCACTCCCTTGTACGGGAGACAGGGGCTTTCCTTATCGCCAGTGCACGGCACAGACGTGAGGCCTGTGGCTCCTTAGTCAGCCTGAACCAAAGTACGGCTAGGGCTCACGTGCATCCGTCACACTGCGCCTCGGGACTACAGTCAACTTCTTCATGTCCTAGGGTGGTGGTACGGTCACCTCTTGCCTCTGCGCTGTAAGCATTTGACATACCCTGTTGGCACGCTTACAGACCCATGGTAAGCAAAGAGCTTTTAGGGTCAACTATTACTCTTCATTCCCTAGTATTCGTAATACTAGGTA